>NC_061490.1:13702702-13730636 GCF_022539355.2 Hippoglossus stenolepis
TTTGTCTGAGCTGCTCTTAACCCTGGCCTGCAAGTCAGCGGTGGAGACGCACACAGGCATTCAAGCACATAGGTGCAAATATCTGTAACATGCACACCTACACGTGCATGCAGGCACATATGCACGGCAATTTAATGGAGCTATAATTGTATCCCCACATCTGTTCCGCCACGAAAGCATGAATTCGGGAAAGAGAAGCAGAATAAGAGGCCGGGTCTGTGAGAAAAGTGGAGGTTAGTGAAAAAATGGAAAATCTGACCATCAATAAAGCACACACTCTTTTCTTTATAGGATATATGGCTGCTGCAATACTGCTCCAGTCGCACACACACGCACACACACACACACACACACACACACACACACACACACACACACACACACACACACACACACACACACACACACACACACACACACACACACACACACACACACACACACACACACACACACACACACACACACACACACACACACTAAAATTCAAAGGCCTAAACAGCTGAACCTTTGACCTGATAAAAAATGAGTGGGCCGGAGAGATGAGACAAAAAGCAATAGGAGCGGGAGATAACAGCTGGAGAAATGAATGGAGGAGAAGACAGAAGGCAATAGCAAATAATAGTCGGAAAAAAAGGAGAGACAGAGGAGGAAAATAACTCCAGCAGAATAAAAGAGGATAAAACCGGATTCTTGAATGAAATGAGGTCTTAATGACGAAGAAACCAAGAAGGCTTTCATCTCGTCATCTCCTTCCTGTCGTCTCGCTTTCCACGTTTTTTTTAGGACTTGGCCGATGATACTATTTTGATAGTTATGATTTGGGGTTTTTTGTGTGTCTGATTTGGTTTTGAGCGTGTCTTTCAGTTTCTACCTGAGCGGGTGCTCCAGATGGTTCATCAAACATCCCGTAATTATCAAACACCCACTAATTGTATGTGAGTGTGTGTGTTTATGTGCTGGTGTGTCTCCAGGTAATTATCTGATGCTGCGATTACTAATGACCACACAGACAAACATCTGTCCCAAGGTAATATACAAAATGAGAGGTTGGCCATCTGCTGTGTGTGTCTGCGTGTGTGAGTATGTTCACAAGTGTATTATAACTTGTGTGTCACTCCCAACACACATCTAATTTCAGGATCTGCATTTTAAAGGTGTTACAACATCTTATAATAACAATTCTAAACCATCACAATGCATCCTCCCCGTTCGAGTACCAACAGACAAACACAAAACACACTCAGCTCACACTTCACCCTCCAAACGTGCTCACACACACCCACACACAGAGCTCACGCAGATCAACAAACAGCCTCACAGTTATGCCACAGAAGCAGATTTTCCCTTTTCAGACATCAGACCTCAAACACAGATAAATAAATGCCTCCAATTCACAAACCAGCTCGTGATTTCTGGCAGGGCTTAAATGGAGGATTGTGAATGTGGCAATGCACAAGTCATGAATGTGAAAAATCAAAAATGAAATGCGTGAATGAACATTTTTTTCGATTTTTTTCAATTCATACACAGCAGGCGTGTGTGTGTGTGTGTGTGTGTGTGTGTGTAGAAAACTGAATGAGGATCATTTCCATCTCAGAGATGAACAAGCACCACAAAGCCTGTAAGCAGGGGGCACAGAGACACCCGAACCCAGGTGGAGAAGAGCGCTCGTACTTCTCGAGCGCTCTTCGTTCCTGAGGGCGTGCAGTGGGAAAGGCTGCCAAGTTATGTCAACTCAAACAATGGTTTCATTCACACGTTACACAATGCAGCACAAACAGAGGAGCAAACTTTGAGGGTTAAAGAAAAAGAAAAAGAAAGAGAAGTAGAAGAGAAAAAAAAAAACGACTTGAAAATGAAATTGGAAAAGTCAGAACATACAGAGGCAACTAAGTATTTCCTCTGGGGAATCATCCCTGTTACCAAGTAGAGGTTATTGAAGCATTAGTGCTATGAAGCACTAATGAATTCATTAGCTAAATGAAATGTCAATAAAGGCTTGAGAGAGTGTTCAAATCGATGCCAACTGTCTTTCTCAACCCCTCTCCCTCCTCTCTCTCCTTATCCTATCTCACCCATCTGTCCCAATTATCCCCCTTTCTCCCCCGCACACACTCACAGTCGCGCGTGCACGCTCTCTCCGGGGTGATGAGTGTAAACTGTGATGGAGGACATTAGCAGTGATCAGTGGGAGCACTTTGCAGCGGTCAGCAGGAATGGCCCAGTCGTACAGGACTTTAGTATTCTGCAGCACTCACCTGCTCGTTCTCAAACTGCTCCACCCGGGCCTGCTGGCTGAGCCGCTGTGTGTGTGCGTGTGTGTGTGTGTGTGTTTGTGAGGAATTAACATTAGACTTTATCAATGTGAGTGACTGCTGCATTACAGGCCTTGACTCTGAAATAGCTTTCCTGGCAACGGAAAAGTCAACAAGGCTGCAGCTGGTTTTGAGCTCATATAGCAAACACTTTTTTTTTCTTTTTTGATCTTGAACTCACTTTGAAACAATCGCTTTGTTTCTGACATTTGTGGAACTTTGTAAATGTCAAGATGCTATTACAAGCCTTCTCAAATGAGAGTTCTGTGATACTAAGCTTGTTGCACTTCCTGTGATCGTCATTAAGAGTGCACAAAGATTCCTGGGTGTTGTGTTTACGCCCATGAGCAAACTGGCGTGCCAAATGGAAAGCCAGTTGGCTCATTTCACCTCTGTCCCCTCATGATGGCTTAATATTTGCAGCTAAGTGCCTGACTCACTCCGAACATGGCTGTGTTTTTGTGCGGCTAAATAGCTGTTTCGAGATAATTGTTCGGGGCATATGTTTAAATGCCACCTCATTTACATAAACACTGTTCAGCTCCCTGCGGAATCAATGAATACATGAGGGTGCAAACGCGGAGTCACACACTCGCACACGCCGGCGCATTTGCTCTCACTTTGACACCGTGCTGTATAGCCAAGGCTTCATCTGTTTTCTGCAACAGCAGTGAAATATACATCAAAGTGGGCCTCAGTGGATGAGCAGCTAAGTGTGCACGGACACACACACACATACACACACACACACGTACACACAAGGCCATAATATTCTACAGAGGGAGGGTTTCTGCAAGTAAATGGGGAGGCTCAGGAGACAGGAAAATAATTGAAGGTGTGTATCAGTCTGGATCTGTGTGAACTCAGAGTTGCATTGGAGCGGAATCTGTCCTCTTTGCACACACCTTTCTGTCGCCACATCTCCCCTCTCCTGTCCTCCCTCGACACCGACACCAAGAACAGAAAAAACCCTCCAAGTGCTAATGAGAGTTTGACGAATGATTCATCAGCGATGATTATGAAACTAATATACATAGAGGAACCGGAATTTAGACACGTCCGAGAGACCTATCACAATGACTAATTAATGGTGATAAAGTACTAATGAGCAAAATCCTGATGTCGACGTACGGCAGCACTCCACAGGAGAGCAAACTCAACAACAAACCGGTCTTAACAAACACGGGAGGATTGGCTGCGAAGGAAGAAGGGGGCTGTGTGCCAGGGCGGCTGCTCTCTACCACTCACAGGCGCCCAGTGTTTTCTTAATGCTGCAATGCCTTATCAAAGCGAAGACGCGAGAAGTTACCCCCCCCGACAAATCCTCGTTGTAAAATCCTTTGTACTCCACTGATCTGAGCTAAATCAAAGAGCAGCTTGTAGCTGTTGTGCTGGCTGCTGCCGCTGCTGCTGCTGCATACTTTACCGTGGGAGAGACAGGAGCCAAAGATGCTGTTCAGCATGTCTAACAGTCTTGAAGAGGTGTGTTACTCGCCGGCGGCTGAAGGACTATGTTTCACCTAACCCACGAGGTCACTTTTGAACTGCCAGGACTCTGGTGCAGCGTGTTTATCATGCTGACAGGCCCATAAATTGGCCCATGTCTAAACTAATATGGATAAATGTGAAAGCACATCTTTCTTTGACCCTCCATACCCACTTAGCCAGCATATTCCAACGCGGAAAACTTTCCACATGTAGCTTTATCTGCATTAGTTTGGCCTTGGAGGTAAAGGATGCCCTCCCTTCCCCGAATGACATCTAATACAGTCTGCAGCTTCGAGGGAAAAATATGTATTCAACTGCTGTTTTTTCTTTTGCCTCTGTTCACAAGGAGGTCAGCCACAGTTGAGCCTTTAAGACCCCACAGCTGGGTTTTTTCGAGCCTTCAGCCGGGTTTCGATAGTCGATATTCCTGTTGCTAGAAAACTTCTGAGTCACTGCCACTCAAGTTATTTTCTTAAATATTTTCCTTTGATGCCTTTGATTACCTAAATAAAACTGGGTAAATTAGCTGGACGTCTTCTGACTTAAAAGTCTTACCAAGCATTTTACTGGAAACTAATTATTAATGCGACCGCCGTCAGGTTGTCCGTCAGTCCGTTCGTCCCATTACCGTGAATGCGATATCTCAAGAATGACTTAAGGGGATTTCTTCAAATTTGGTACAAATATTCAGTTGGACTCAAGGATGAACCGATTACATTTTGGTGGTCAAAAGGTCAAGGTCATATGACCTTGTGTTGTTTTGAACTCAATATATCAAGAATACGCAAAAGGGAATTTCATTACATTTGGCACCAACATTCACTTAGATTCAAGGATGGTCTGAATAGAATTTAGTGGTCAAAGGTCAAAGGTCAAGGTCACCGTGACCACACACAGTATGTTTATGTTTTTCTTGAACCTGATATCTTAAGATCAGTTTAAGGGAATGTCTTCAAATTTGGTACAAATGTTCACTTGGACTCAAAGATAAACTAATTAGAATTTGGTGCTTGGAGGTGAAAGGTCAAGGTCACAGTGACCTCACATCCCTGTGAATGGGATATATTAGGACTTCATTTCATTACATCTGGTACCATTCACCTGGACTCACTGATTAACTGATTCGATTGCAGTGGTTAAAGGTCAAGTTCACAGGGGCCTAAAAAAAACGTATTTTTGGCCTCTTCAATGTGATTTATCTCCTTGAGGGAATTTTTGGTAATTAGTTGTAACTTGGACCAAGATTTTCAGATGAAGTGATTACGTTTCACTGGGCAAATGTCAAAGATCGCAGTGACCTTATATCAGTCTGGGGGGAAAACGTATGCCTTAATATATAGATGGAAATTGCACTGGTTGACGGAGGCATACAACCGCAGTGTGATAATTCTAGTGTAGTGTAGTATTCGTAATACAACTCAAAGATGTTGAGTTCAGAATGAAAAAAATAGAAAAGAAGAAAAGACTCACATTTGAGAAACTGGCATAAGTGGAAATATTTGCTTTGATTAAAAGATACTCAAATGATTCATCACAGTCAAGTTCCATGTTTACTTTCTGTTGATCAAATTAATTCATTGTTTGACTAAAGTTATTTGTCGGAAACTTTAGATATACACAATTTATACTTAATGCTAGACTAGAACCAGATTTCGTGGTGCTCAAGAAGCACTGTGGTCCAATGAGCATCTCTAACTGCAACTGTAAGTTTAGTCTGCCAAAAATTAAAAGATGGTGATGAATTATCCATCTCATGCAAATGTCCAGTATCTATTAATTCTCAGAGATTTTCATGACGTAAATTCTTAAATAAACACATGTCAGTGACAGCCTGAAAAGTAAGCAGACACACTCATTAGTCGCACAGATGTCACAGTGTGCTGCGTGTGCATCCAAATGGGACCTCCAATAGAAAAACAAGCATTTGATTTAAATTATGTAGATGTACAAGTTACATGTAATGAATGGGCAGCGATACCGATGATTCAGATGATCACATTTAAAATGTGCTGATTTGCCTAATTTTTAATGGAGATTTATGTATATGTAGGTAGACACACTGTACTGCCTATTAACAGAATGTATGTTTTCTCATTTAATCTCTTAGCAAACTAAAATAATGTGTGTGTGAGAGAGCGAGGGGGAGAGAGATAGAGAATGAGAGAGAGAGAGAGAAAGAGAGAGAGAGAAAGAGAAAGAGAAAGCGCGAGAGAGAGAAAGAGCGATAGACAGAGAGAAAGAGAGAAAGAGAAAGAGAGAGTGTGTGTGTGTGTGTGTGTGTTTATGAGTGAAAGCAAATCTTTTTAAGTAGATATGTGAATATAAGTCTGAACATCATCTCTGTCACTGTGACTGTGCTCTGCTCAACACTCATTCCCATCACATAGTGAGCGAGGGCCTAACATGACAGACTGGTAATGACTCAAGTATGCACACACACACACACACACACACACACACACACACACACACACACACACACACACACACACACACGTACCAGCTGCTCCTTTCCTCCTTTCTCATCAAACTTGTCATCGGCTCTGCCAGTTTGTCTCGTCTCACATTAAGAGCTCATGAATAATGTGTGATTACCAGAGACTTTCCCCAGCAGCTCCTAAATCTACAACACACGTTCACCCTCATTAACAAAGTCCAAAATATGATGTACATATAGTACTGTCATTTTGTCTTTATTACTTCTCTGCCCTCTCTCTCTCTCTCTCTCTCTCTCTCTCTCTCTCTCTCTCTCTCTCTCTCTCTCTCTCTCTAACATACACACACTCTCTCTTTCTCTGAAGTGCACACAAACCAAGAGCCCGTTTGGTGGCTCAAAAGAACCACGGGCACCAAGGAAAGGTCAGGCACTTACCCCACCAGGTTGGGCAGGTCAAATACACACACACACACACACACACACACACACACACACACACACACACACACACACACACACACACACACACACACACACACACACACCTACCTAACAAACACTCCCCAGGTAATTAGAGCTATTTTTCGTCTGGGCAACTCATCTCCTTCTCAGAGCACTAATGTCATTTGATTCGTTTTAATTCCCCAAACCACGAGAGAGAAGGAGGCATGGAGGGACAATGGCTTCATGGTTGGATACTCACTTTATCCTCTGTTTAAAATATTCACATTTACTATCCTCTGCCAAAAGAATCTCTCTTTTATGGTTCAGGGAAAAGAAAAGATAATCCCTCGCGGAAAAAAACACATCCACCTCTGCCATCCACCTCCAGATGACAGTGCCTCTGGGTCTGTAAAGGCTTTTATCTACCCTGTTTACACACACATGTAAATACACTTTTTAACAGCGAGAACTTCATACAATAACACAAAATACATTCTTTAACCCTTAGCATGAACTTGTGCCAAGAAAAGGTGGGGAAAAGGAAGATCTAACTTGACTGAAACTCTTTCACAAGCTCCAGGACTACCACAACTACAACCACACACACACACACACAGACACGTTGTCCTACCGGTGAATCACTGGTTGCAGTTGGACACAGTGGTCCTCTGAAGACCCCCTTTACGCGCCTGAAGTGTCCATTGCTCAGGTGCGTTGAGCTGATGACCAGGTAGTAACACGCGCTGCACGCCATCCCGGGGGCCTCTCGGGGTTTGGGGCCCATGGAGCGAGTTTCCTCAGTGTCCTCAGGTCCTGGGTGGGTGTCGTCGGTGGTGTTCCGGAGGTCGCCAGATGAAGTGGTGCCACTCACGGATGTTGTTGCGCAGGTGAGAGCGCGCGGCCGGAGCAGGAAGTCTCACTCCTGTCCCCTGTTGGGAAGAGAGGACAGGATGAGGATGGCTCCGTGGGAGAAGTGTGAGAGAGGGACAGACAGAGACAGACTGAGAGACAGTTGTATCAGACTGACCGAGCTCCACCGCTGGAGTCTGTGCTTGGCATGCTGTCGTCGGTCGGGCTTAAATAAATGAATGAGCGCCTGTAGAGCGCCAGAAGAAGAGAGGTATCCATCCAGTCCCAGCTCCCCCCACTCCTCTCTCTCTCTCTCTCTCTCTCTCTCTCTCTCTCTCTCTCTCTCTCTCTCTTTCTCTTTCTGTCTGTTTCTTTTCCCCACTCCACTGGACCAGTCTGCAAACTGTGTGCAGCCTCAGCCAAGCAGCGGCAGCAGCAGCAACAGCCCAACTGGGGCTCTCGTCAGCGAGGAGCAAAGAGGAGCAGACGCGCTCGCAGGTGCGCCTCCGCTCTCACGCACGTCGAGGAAGAAAAGAAAGAGGGAAACATCTGACCCAGTTTTTTCTCTCCTCTCTGCTCCCTGTTTGATTGACACCCGGCTCGTGGGTGAGATTCCGCGGTGCGTGGTGCGCGGAGACGGTTCGATCCATCCAGAGCAGGGGGTCCTGTAGTTGTTATGATGAGGCTGCAGCGCAGGCGTGCTGAAGTGGCTCCGATTCTGCCTCAAGAAGGAAACACACACTCCTCCTCAACCCATCTCTCTGACTCTGTGTGTTTGTGTGTGTGTGTGTGTGTGTGTGTGTGTGTGTGTGTGTTGAGCTGCACCCCCGGATTCCAATCTGCAGCCCGCCCGTGTCCGTGTGAGTCTGGGATCACTTGTGTCCGCGCGCTGTGCTTGAGTAACTCTGAATTGAAGTGTGGAGCCCCCTCCCTCACACACACACACACACACACACACACACACACACACACACACACACACACACTCCCCGCCCCCCCTCCACCGCCGCCCCCGTCTCTTCTCTGCCATTTCTATTTTCTCCTGTGTCTTCTTCCATCTCCTTATCTGTTTTGGCTGTGCGTCACGAGCAGGGAGAGGGGATCAACTTTATTTCGCAGGGTGTCTGACACTGTGCGTTATACGAATTGAAAACGTCTGCAAAGTGAGCCGCAGACATTATGTTTCAGTCAGTCTCCCTCTCTTGTCCCCTCTGGTCCACCCTCAACCCATGTCTCCCCCTTGTCTCACTCTGCCCCCCCCCCCTCCTTTTTCGGCCATCGAAGTAAAAGAGGCCACGCTTTTTTTTTATTTACAACAAGCTCTCGGTGTCATCGCTTGCTGATGATGTGGTCGCAGATAAAGGGGGTCTTTCTCCGGCGCGGCCTGTCAGAGTGGCCCCGGGCTCCGTCAAAGAGCGCCTCGGAACCAGCTGCAGCTGAGCCCCACAGTCTGTCTCGGCGGCGCATGGCGCTGTTCACCGCCGCGGTGCTGAAACTATTAAGTTGCGAGCGCCCGCTGACACTGCGCGGCGCGTCATGCATATTCAACCCGGGATTAAGGTGCCTTTTGTCCGCAGACAGCTCGTGGTTTTCGAGGTAAACATAAAGTGGAAGGACACCCAGGGACGAGGGTCCGCTCTGCTCTCTGTCAGCTCCCTCCACCAAAGGCATATATCCTTCGTTTTTAACCATTTCTTTATGGGCCGAATCTTTATTTAAGTCAGGACAACCCGTCACTTCTTGTCAAGACGAAAAACCTCTCAACACAACCACCTGACTCTTAAAGGCTATTTATCCTCCCACGCCAACAGGCTTTAGAGTCAGTGCAGCAGTGAATTCAGCTTTAAATATCCCCCTCCAGTGACTAAATCAAAGTAACATAAAACCAATGTGCTGCTGTTGTTTTTGATTCACAGGAAAGGAGGGGCCTTCAGCACAACTTTCTTTTATCGCATCTTTTATTCAACAAACACCCAAAGGACGACTTGAGCAGCAAACCTTTCATTCCTCCGCCCCAATTTCTGAGGCCACTGAACTTGATACCACATCAAAAACAAAACGTGGCTGATCCTTGTACTTTTGCAGCCTTTGCAAACATACTTCTTCCCAGCAACCTCCTACTCTTTGTGAGACATGTTGCTCCACTGCAACCTACTCATTCCCTCATTCAGCAGTTCACCAGGTTTCTTCTGTCCAGCAGGTTCCTGCAGCTTTTCAGCCCTCCCAAACACCAGCCCTCCGTAGAGCTGTGTTATTCTAAGCAGAGCTGGATTTTAGTTTTTGATCAGTTATGACTGAAAGAGAATGTGATCATGCTGTTTCTTTTTATCTGCATGAGAGGTTTGTTCCATGAGGAATTTGTCCATCTGTCCGGCTATACCACACTCATACATGCGTCTGTTTACAAAAACACAAACATGCAGGAGCCGACACAGAAACCCTACATTATAAACTTTGTTTAAACAGACAACCTTTTGGCTATTGGGGCAACGGTCGATTTGTGTTCCGTAGAGAGGGAAAATTGTGAGTCAGAGTGCATCAAAAGCAATGCAAGTGCATTCAACATGCAAAGATCTGCTTCTGTGTGTGTTTGTCCATGTCTGTCCTTATATAATCCTTATGCCAACAACCTATTTTGGTTCATAGGAAGGGACCTCATGAACACACTCCTGGTTTTTAGTAGGTGTGATTCCAGTGACTGTGTAATATAGATATGATATAAAGTAATATATTAAAGAACAATCGGCTCTAGCCAAGAGCTAATGGTCACATATTTTGAGACAGAGATATTTATTCATAACGTAACTTTTTATCAACAAATTATTCATGAAAATTTCTTGGAATTTAATACTGAAAATCTAAATTATACAATATTTTTGAGATTTAGATTTTGCTCCTGGTCAAGCTCATCATGATTTTTGGTGATCGTGTATTTTTCCTTGAGTGTGTCGGCCTGCACTAACACAGGTACAACATTATTCCAGTGCTGTCTGCTAATCTGTGCAGGGCGTTTAGCCAGCTCATTGTAACCCTGAGGTTCAACAGCGTGTGTTTTTGTGGCTTTTTACACTGCGCTGATGATGATCTGTCCCAATGGCGAGCATTACCACTGTGTTGGTTCCTAGATGAAACTCTAGGATCACCCAGCCGCTGCAATATCCTCCTGCAGCCACAGGCCTGAATCTCCACTGATCATATCTACCAACTCCCTAATGACAATAAAGGTTTCAGTGTGGAGACACAATCAGCGTGCTCATGTCCACTCACACCTATGCCTAATCTATATGTATGAGCCCCAGAAACTTGTCGTGTGTCAGTGATGGAAACATGTGTCTTTCTCAGCCACTTTGCCTCCTGGGAATACACTTCCCTCACTCAAGAAAAGGGAAACCAATTTCACGCAGGAAATTACCTCTATACTATCTTCCAGCAAAAGCTTTAGTTAATGTCTCATACACTTAAGCACTGCTAGGTAATGTATTTTCTGTGTCCTGGAGTGCCACTGAGAGCGAAACAGCGGCAGTAATGATGAATGCAGAAGACAATGGCACAAACACTTAAAGCTCCTGTCTGGTGATTGAAAAAAGGTCCTTGGTATTTGTTAATAATGTTCTAAAAATGTCAGGGGTCGGAAAGCGCCCAGCATGCAGGTGTGAGATGCAGCGATGCAGTGGGATTCGGCTCCCTCTGCTTGCACTGGGCGTATGCTGGGGGTTGAGTGGGTGGGGGTCTATTTGCACTGATCATCCACAAGAGGAAAACCGTTGTGTATATTTTAAACACTCTAATTCCCTGAAGTACCTCCCCTCTCCCTTGCTCTCTCCATGCTCCTGGTGCACTCATTACTGTTGAAAATGATGCAGTAATACTGAGAGGAGGAGGAGGAGGAGGAGGAGGGTGGGTGGATCTGATGGAGGCAGAGTCAGAGCAGGAGAGACAGATGGGAAGAGAGACAGGAAGAAAGAGAGAGAGAAGGAGAAAGAGAAAGAGAAAGAAGGCAAAAATCATGGTGGTATCCGTTTTCCCCAGCCACTGCCTCTGGCTCTTTTTGCTCCTATCCTCTCTCCTTATAAGCCGGTGAAATATTACAGTTAGGTTTGGGTGCATATTGCTGTCTTCTATGCGCAGTGCATGAGATTGCTTATGAATGTATTATGATCCAGAAGTGGGTAAGTTTTTGTGTGTGAAAAAAGATGTGTGCTTGTGCGCCTGTGGTGTGTCTGCGTGCGGGACAGAAGTGTGCTGCCTCCACAGACTCACCGTGGCATTACTGTGAAACTACTATGCAAAGAATGTGTGTGTAGGCAGATAAATATTCCTGCAAGAAGATTTCTTTACTGCTAAAATAAACAAGCCCACAGAGAGAGGGCGTCTTCTTTCATCAGATAAAGATTGCACGGTTCAAGGTAAATTGTGGCTCTTTTTCAAAACGGCATTAAATTTATGAACACAACATACCTGATCCATCATTTGACTCGAAGATACCATCAACTACTGTATGTAGGGCGCTGCTGTGTATGTGTGAGTGTGAACATATGTTTTCAAATATAAATAGAGTATGGGGCTAGTGAAATTAGGATTTACCACCCTAATATGTGCATTAGTCCATGCGTGCTGGTGAACATTGAGATTTATTGCTCATTGTGTTTGTGTCTCTGTGAGCATGAGTGCACTTGCACAGTTTTTGTGTGTGTATAGGTACCCTGGGCTTGTTCCTGTGTGTGTGTGTGTGTGTGTGTGTGTGTGTGTGTGTGTGTGTGTGTGTGTGTGTGTGTGTGTGTGTGTGTGTGTGTGTGTGTGTGTGTGTGTGTGTGTGTGTGGACGTGCCCCAGCGAGAATATAAAAATGCCAAGAACAGTTGTGTCTGCATATGTGTGAAGCCATGCACACATTGGTCCTGCGCTGCAGATTGATAGGAATGAAATATTCTGTAATCTAAATGTAAATGGAAGTGAAATTTACCGGTGGGTTCTATGTAATTACCAGTGCCACAATTTATTAGAGCTGTGTTTGTGTAAGGTGGAGGGAAAGAAAGAGAGAATATGGAAGACAAAGAGAAAGAGTGAGAGAGAGAGAGAGGATGGAGGGAGAAATAAAGAGAACAAATGGGGGAGTGTGCAGGGGCTATCAGAATGATAGAGTAAGAGAAAGGATGATTTATATTTAGTTATGGTTTAATGGTTGAGCACAGGCTTACTGTGAAGGGAGAGCGAATAGGAAATAGGAAGCTGGTCAAATCTGGTCAGAGGGCTCCACTGAGACAGAACCCAGAAGAATAAGAGTGGAATAGCCTCTGCTCTGAATAGGACTCTGCTCAGCATAAAGCTGAGACGAGCAGAAGGTAAAATATGGGACCAGGGCCAGATTTGAGCCTGTCAGAGCTGGCAGCCCGGCTTTGGATGCGGACTTGATCTCCTAGTGCAGTGGTCAATTAGTCACTCTCCGTTAAAGCGTTCTGATATGTCTCTGATATATGGGCAGTGTTTGAGTTGTGCTCTGTCCTGACGTGAACCCCGCTGGCCCTGCAGTTAAAGGGAAACGGTGTCAGAGGCGCACACTGAGAAAGATAGGGATCATTAAGGTGGGCTGCTGCGCTAACACTATTAATGACGCTGCAGCTCACACTCATACATATGCAGAGAAGATGCGCATTCACAAAATGTCTCTTTTAGTCTTTCTGTGGATTTGGATTTGCTTGAATGTGCCCCCAAAAAATCCCTTTGTCTCATTGCGATGGGGTAGAGATATTCAACACGGAGTTTCAATGCACTTCGACAGCAATTTATTTCACATCCCTCCCTCTCCTCCTCCCTCAGTTGCCCCCTCTTCCTTCGGTAGCCCTCTCCCCTCTCTTGGCGTGCTCCCTGGAAGCTAATCAGCATATATTCTGCAGCAGATGAAAGTAATGGGCCTTAGAGTTAGCACCAATGCTGGGATACACGACATCCCGTCCAGAATGGATGTGACCCAGTCCTAAGCGCGCGTGTGTGTGTGTGTGCTTGGGCACATGCTTGTAAGTTTCCCGATGTGTTTCCGTGCACTTGTGACCCTCTTGTTATTCGGGTTCACGAGCGACTATGTGTGCTTGCCGTGAACTTTCATCATACACTTCTTCAGCATTGTGATGCCTTATTCAAAACGCTTTGCACTGGATCAGAAGACGCCGCTGTGGCTGCGTGTCAGGAAGCATACAAATGTGATTTTCTTGTTTGTGACAGTAGAAAGTAGTTTGGAAAGGCAGTTAGCTTATTTATTGGAATATCAGTGGTGCTGTGTAAATAATAGATAAGGTCTGTTGAAGGGGTCTCTGGCTCATCCCGGAGGACGAGGGGAAACGCACCCGGCCAATTTTAGTCAAACACAGGAGCACACTCAAGAGTCCTCTCATCTGCAGTTATTGTACTTCAAAGCAATGACAGTTGAGATTAAATATGGTGTTAGAGAGACCAGAGGCTCCCCCTCCGTACATCAATAATCGGAGAGGAGGAGAGCAGAGGAGAGGGGGGGAGAGGAAGAGGAGAGGAGAGGAAGAAGAGAGGAGAACAGAGGAGAGGAGAGCCATCATTGGTCCAAGCTGATTTTGAGAAGCCCTTATCTGGCATGGCTTTGTGCCCCTCTGCTCCTGGCCGCCAGCCACGCCAAGCAGCACCTAGCAGGGTCAGAGGAAGTGAGGTCACGTGACTCATGGAGGCAGTTAAAAATCCACTTGGCAGCAAATAGCAAATTCACGACTGAAGGTCATCCATATATCACCTCACGGAGAGAGATAAGTGTGCGGCATGGGGCAGAAAGAGATAGAGAAGGGGAGAGGGGGGAGACGGGGGGTATAGGACGTAGATAAACATCTTCCATCTTTCACTCTATTGTTCCTTTTGAACAGGGCGAGAAGTGCGAGCGACGAAGAGAGCAGGATATAGGGCCCGTCTTTGCTCGCCGTAACATATAGCCCACCAGGAGAGCTTTATAGTGTTGTTCTTGTGCTTGCTCTTGAAAGCAGAGATGCCATGCAGATAAACAGCAGCTGCTCCTCCATTCATTTCGTCCTCTCTTCCATCCAACTGCACACACACAGGCACACACACCTCTTGCTCTCGACAAAAGAGTCGTATTTCCCGGAGAATTAAGCACGGGGGCGAGTATCTCTGCCCTGGTGTGTGTGTGTCCTCCCACTGGTGAGAGCCTCTGGAGCCAGAGGACCAGTACAAGTGACCCGTCTGAGCCTGCTTTTAATCAAATCAGTCTCTTCAACTTCCTAATAGGCTGGTTTCCCAACAGTCGGGTCCACTGGGACTGTTGCTGCTTTTATCTGTTGTATGGCTGTTTGCTGATTAGGGGTCAGGTAGCTGCCGCACTTTCTGTGAAGAACCAAAGCTACATCGCAGCACATTACATCCAGCCTCACTGTGATTAATGTGCAGGGATATCCACTTCTGTGTTTATCCCATGCACAAAACTGTGTGTGTGTGTGTGTGTGTGTGTGTGTGTGTGTGGGGGGCGGGGGGGGTGTTTAATGTGCTTGGCTGGGTCTATCAGCTAGACTTTAATCTAATCTGGTAGCCAGGCCTGCCACGGTGACCTGTAATGATTTAGAGCTGACCTCAGCTCTCTAACTCAATATACTCTTTCTCAGTCAGCTGCAGCCTGCATGTGTATGTGTGTGTGTTTGTGAGAGAGAGCGAGCTTGCTTATACTGTATGTCAATACAAGCATATTAACATATAGACAGTGAAGATGTGTGTGTGTGTGTGTGTGTGTGTGTGTGTGTGTGCGTCTTGATGCCACCTTGACTTCATACCCCTGCACATTTACAGTTTGACCCCTCATCCACACACGCACAACACACACACACACACACACACACACCCCACTCTTTTTGTCACCATACCTGTCTGTGTTTCTCTCTCTTTCTTCTTCTCTTTGACCTTCAGTTTGAGTTTATGGGAGTGACGTCCAATCCTATAAACGCCCCCCACCACCCACCCAATACACACACACACACACACACACACACACACACACACACACACACACACACACACACACACACACACACAATGGTTATTGGATTCATAACTGGGGGACTCCTATCCTCTGCAAGATGAGAGGTGTTCAAATGAAATTCTCCGACAGAAAAGCTCTGCTCTTACCTGGGATTTACAGAAGCTCTCTCTCTCTCTCTAACTCTCACGCACACATGTACACACACACACACACACACACACACACACACACACACACACACACACACACACACACACACACACATATAAATGCACCCCCAAGACTTGAGGAGGCTGTACACTAAAAGATAAAGGAAGAGAGTGAAAAATAAGCAGAGTGAGCGAATGAAAGTCAGAGAGACAGAGAGGGATCACAATGGGCTACGCTGGGAATGGTGGCTGGATGACAGTAAAGGAGAAGAGGAGCTATGAAAGTACTCAACGAGACATGGGGAGAGCTGAGTTCCAGACTAAATTGATCTGTCTATCTCTGAGGCTGAGGAGAGGCGGGGGACGTAAACAGAAGTGGTCAGTGGATTTAGAGGAAGAAAGAGAGGGGAAATTAAGTTAAAAAAGGAAGAAAGAAAAGAACAAGCAATACAGAAGTCACGCTGTTTCCATGGCAGGAATGATGCAGCTACACACCCCCCCCCCCACCCCCGCCCCGAATACATAAATAAATTAAATGATATAAAAAGTATTTTCTCAAAATTATCATAATATCTAAACAAGTCCTCAAATCTTAACAAATTAGTTTTTACATTAAATTTATTGTGAACAAGAGGAATAGACTTTGGACACTGGTCGTGTGGATGAGGAATAGAGCACGAAGTTGGCACATCTCATGAAGGCTTCTGATTGGACGACTGAAGGGAGACAACCGGGCTGAGGTGGTGACAGGAGACAACATTGAAAACGTTGACAGCTTACAGGTGATTGGCTCAAGGTGAGTGCGTCGGGTTGTGATTGGATGAAAAGAAAGAATGAACCGGTAGAGCGGGAACTGTGCACACGATGGAGCGGAGGCGTATGCAAACAGACCGTCTTCCTGACTGAACATTTGCTTAGCTTCATAATGTTTGTAAGTTCCATCTCAAATCAGATGGAAATTCCCGAATGCTTTACGAACACGGACAAAGTGAATCAACATATGGCGACTGCTGCGGGTAAAATGCTCACAAGTGAAATATTGCAAAAATAACCGTGAAAAACGGTTTAAATCCAGCAGAATATCTTTTTTAATCCAGTAGCAAATAAAAAATGTAATTGATTCGCTGTGACAAGCATTTCAGGAAAATCACTCTTCACGCCATCAAAACAAGCACTCAAACAGTCTGAGTGAGAGTAACGAAAAACAAACCCTGCTTGATGTCCACTCAGTACAGGAACTTTCAATCACATGATTTTCATTATAAGAAAGAAGAGTTTTTTTGTGGCCTCTTCCAGGACTTATAGATAAATGTTAACTAAGATGTTGTTCATCAAATTTTATTCCTGACCTTGGGTGTAGCAGTTTACAAGTTAACTTTGAGGGCCATCAGGTGGAAGGCCACACAATGACAGTAAAGTCAAAATCCAACTTGTCTATCAACTTTTGCATTCATACAAGACATTTTTAGAAGGTGTTAGAAGTTTCTGGACATCCCCTCAGATTAATTTTCATCACATATGCTTACAATAGTGTTTTAATTCTGTTTCTCCATAATGTCATTTTTCTATTATTATTTCTGTACATAAGACTTCCACTGGGTGTGTGTCCATCCTTGAAGAGGGATCACTCCTCTGCTGCTCCTCCTGACATGTCTTCCTTCATTTCCCTGTTAAAAGGATTTTTGTGCAAGGTTTTTCGTTTATGAATTAAGGATAACGTTTGTCTGATGCTGCTCAGCTTGTAAAACCCTTTGAGGCAAATGTGACGAGTCATGTCAGTATCTAAAATCTAAAACCTGTATCCGTCATTTAAACTGATGGAAAAAAACAAGTTGCCTTAATTAATTTTTTTCAGTTCATTGCTCCAGTTTGAGTGTCTGTAAAAATGATGTATTATTCTTCATAGAGGTGACATTTTCCACTCACACAGTGAGACAAATAAAGAGACTTTAATGAAAGAATGACAAATCTCAGTACAACATAACACAGCAGACAAAACAACAGTATGTGGAGTTAACCCTGAACAACCCTATATGCACACAGGCGTTGTAAACTTAAATCAGTCTGAAACCTTATATTCACACAATTGTATGTCAGCCTATTAGATGAAATGCAAAGAAATGAAACCTTTTCTGCGGCAACCTTCAAACATAAATATAAATTACAGCACTGCTGTAATTACAACAGTGCTATGAATAAATAGAGTAACTACTCCTCTGAGGACCATGCTTTGGTTATATTGAGACCCCGATAACACCGTGAACCTCTCAATTCCCAGCCTGAAGCAATTAAACTACTCCCGTGATTGCTCCCATAAAATACCCCGTGTCTCGAACAGGCCCTCCTCTCAAGCACAGTCATTACGTGTGAAAGTGATTTCTGTTGATTAGGTACTTTTGAAATGTGAGTAAAAAAAAAAAATTGCACTTGGATGAATCCTGTGAATGATTTCATAAAGTCTCTATTTTAATTATGTCACAGTGGGGAAAACAGATGAGGTCTCACTGGTCCTCTTGCTCTCCCATGCTATCAGTCCATCTTTTAATTATCCACCACTCCTGTAAGGAAAGCGGCGGGTTTGTGTGGAAAGGCAGAGATAGCTTATGTTCCCTCATCGACTGTCTGCTCCGAGTATATGATGATTTGGTGATTGTGCCCGCGCTTTCTTTCTATCCCTCAGACTCTACACACTCCTATTCTTTCCTTCTTTCTCGTGTTTAATATTGCAGCAGATGATTCATCCATGTCATTTTATAAGAGTCTCTTAAACCCTCGTCTCCTGTTCGCCTCCTACAATGTGGGTAAATTCGTTAAAAAAGAGAGAATAACCTGACCTGATACTTTGACATTATGTTTTTTTGTCTTCAAAAGATGTGTTACAGTGTGAGAAAATACCAGCCTGGACAAAGACAGAAAAAAAAAACACCAATATGGACACATGAAGAATGTCAAGCGCACCTTCGAAATGCAATCTGTAGACAGGAGAATCTGTGTTACAATGATACACTGAAGGAAAGCATTACGAAACGTGTCGTGAATCACTCTCTATGGCTCGGCATTTATCTTGAACTATAGGCCAGTGCAGCTTGTGCCCCTGTGAAAGGAGAAGACCGGCATTGTTAAGGTCTGGTGACGCAAAACCAGACCAGTGTTTTTTATATCTAAATAGGATTAAGACTTCTCTACATTACAGAGGAACATTTTCCAAACCATTCAGTTGCATTGTAGATTGTAGTTCCTTTACATTCATATGTAAAATGAATAAGTAATAAGACACATACGACTATATTGACTTATTAAATTGACATCACTTTATCATTGTGATATTGCACTTTAAGTGCAGATAAGATAATGGTTATCGCTGTCACCTCACAGCAAGAGTGTTCATGGTTCAAACTCCAGCCTGTCCATGGGTTCTTTTTATGTTTTTCTCCGACTTCAACAAAGTTGGTTGAGGCCAAGTTGTCTTTTGTAAGTTTTATTGAAGCCTTTGCAAAGGGGTCAATTATTCAGCAGGTGTCTGAGCTGAAAGACAAAAGAAAGAGCAGTCACATAAGTTTTTACAAAAAAATGATGCCGTGTTATTTGAGCCTGGGCACACCCACACACACACTCAGGCACCCACACACACACACACACACACACACACACACACACACACACACACACACACACACACACACACTAGTGGTGAAAAAGTGATAACACAGAGCTAACTCAAACTGTTACATTTGGGGCAAACTGTTTTCTCACAGTTCAGCTATATGAGGTCATTCTCGGCACAGCATCTTCTTGGGTACATTCAGTCCTTCTGTCCGACACAAAGAAGAAACTAACAAGCAAAGAAATGTGAGGCAGATAAGGTCAAGTTTCGGATCACAGAAAACTGTTTTTCATTTGAGTGAACCCATTAAAAATAAGCTCCCACATTGTGTGGCAGCTGCAGCTCTACACACAACCCCCAGAGGATATGTGGTCTAGAAAAGGGATGGATGAAATGTACTATCAACAAGGATAACTATGGGCAAAACAAAAATAATGAAGAATTGACAGATTATACAGATATTGAAAATCTTTTTCTATTATACAAGTGAAGCAAGTTTCAGTAGTCGGCGAATTGATTGTGATTGAGGTGGAAACCAATATCAGGTACTTTAATTTAAGTAATGATGAGTAAATTATGCGTTTAAATCCAATTATCAACCAATTATTGAGGCAGAATAGGTTTGAATCACAGGACGACGTTTGTTGGCAAGAGCCAAAAGCAGATTTTAGCTCTCGTGCGTAAAAGCAGGTTGATTTTGGGATAACAGATCAAAAAATACCAGTGTGTATTTTTTTTTTATGTGAGCAAAAAGGAAAGTATGCTTGATTTTAATGAAGCATTTTTGAAAGAAATGCAAAAACAACCTGCAAACCTTTGCCTCCATTTGCTCCTTCACTTCAGAAACCTCAAAGTCCAACCATTAACAAGTGTGTGTGTAAGATGCAATCCAATCACAGACATTTAAATGATTCTGTGTCTCATTCTCACAGATCAATTTTAAAATAATCTAGAGGGCTCCTAACTTATAACCGTTACTATGCAATTTGATTTAAATTGAATCTCCTAATGATGATCATGTTTTTAAAAAGATTTCAATGACTGATGCATGTGTCACATTTTATGTTTAAATCTTTTTATATAACTCTGACCCTGAAAGCTGTGGTTCAATATGCCTTATATACAGTGTGTATATTATAGATAATACATACTCTGAGCCTCTTAGGTCTCCCTCCTGTGCACATTACTTTGGTGTTTCCGTCTGTTGCTTGATCTTAACTTTCATAAATACATAAAACTCAACTTTATTTCACCCTTTAATTCAGTGTGAGGCTGTTTTCTAAAGACTCATTTATGTCTTATTCAGAAGGTGATGTGCTGCATGTTTGGCACTTGGCCTTCCTCCAGTGTGCCATGACAAGAGGCTTTTCAGAAACTCCACAAGGCATTGAGCTCGCTGCTGTGTGAGTTTAGCGGTGTGCGTCTGAGCAAATGTGTGTTTGTGCGCGCACGTATGTGCTTCTCTGTTTACCGTAATCTCTGATCTATAATTAATCATTGTCACTGTCCCAGAATCTGGGCTTTTTGTCTTGCAAATGTGAAATCCCCGCTCTGCCATCTCTCTCTCTCTCTCTCTCTCTCTCTCTCTCTCTCTCTCTCTCTCTCTCTCTCTCTCTCTCTCTTCATTTTGTCCCCATGGGGTGTCTATTTTAGGAACCTGATGTTCTCTGACAGCTTTCACACATTCCTCCATGGCATTAATGTAGAGCGAAGGAGACACACACACACTCACACACACCCACGCACACACACCTATATAAAGGAATATCGAGTGTTTTCAATGCTAACGTTCACACATGGTCCTCAGGACATGTCAACTGCTCTTTGGTAAACCGGCCTTAGCACAGACACAATGTAACACAAACACAATGCAGAAGATCTACCAAGAGGCACATTGTGTTACTGCAAACAATACAAAGTATTTCCAGATATGATGCAGCACGATACACAACTCTCCTCAATAGGAAACATCATGATACGTTACAATATGTGACACTAACACAATGCATATTCTTATCTGTTTAGTATTGAGTGCAGTCAGACGTTCTCTCGGGGGTCTGCCAGCCATGATGATATGCTATCATGTCATAGTTTCTGTCATAACTTGTCAAGTAAGATCATGACCGGCTTCAGACATGACACGGAGAGAGGGGCAACAGCCTCCTTGGGCTTTTGTACAGTGTGTGTTTGCAACAGGTAGTTCTTCTTCCGAATCCTGGCACAGACACACACTCATTTGTGTAGTAACACACACATACCAAGACTGAGGAGTGCGAATGACACTTAAATGTCAATTTGTAGCCCAGGAAGTCAGAGACTAATTACACTCGTCTGCTGATACAAAGGCGTTCCGTTGGCTTTTCCCCTTGAATCTCCATGGCTACCTGACAGGATACGTGACCTGGACAAAGGCGGAGGGATTAGTGTCCTCAGTGACGCAGAGACACACACACACACACACACACACACACACACACACACACACACACACACACACACACACACACACACACACACACACACACACACACACACACACACTTCTCAGTACACTCCACGATACTGTGTATAATCATCTGTATATCTTGTCGTCATCAATCTTCAACAATTTCTATGAGTGGCTTATTTTTCATCTCCTCAAACTTAAGTCGGCAAAGCAGTGGAAGTCGTACCAATGAATTTTGGAGGAAACACAATTTTGGTTTCAAGAAGGACTGATTGAAAAGTGAGAAATTTGCAACACTGGACTTTGGCCCGGGCACAATACTGTGTGTGTGTGTGTGTGTGTGTGTGTGTGTGTGTGTGTGTGTGTGTGTGTGTGTGTGTGTGTGTGTGTGTGTGTGTGTGTGTGTGTGTGTGTGTGTGTGTGTGTGTGTGTGTGTGTGTGTGTGTGTGTGTCTATAAGTGCAGCTGGAGTGTGTTCTGCTGAGTACAGAGGTCATCACCAAGGGCATTCAGAGTAATTATACAGTTTCTCTTGTGCAAGCCAATCAGAAAGGACCATGCTTGACCCATGACAGGTCAGAGTTCCCTGCTCTCAGCGTGGTCACACAGCAATTAACCTACACATACTGTACAAACTGTCTCTCCTCCTCACTCTCCGACACACACGCACCCACACATGCACACACATGAATCTGCAGCTAATGCAAATTTGAACGCGTGTTTCCCTCTCGGCTCCTTTTCTATCTGCACCCCTCTTAATAGGTCAGTCATTTGCACATTGAAGTGAACAGAAGATAGGGGATGGACTTATATAGAATTTAATGTAAACTTACAGTTTCAAGCATACATTCCCTGCATTCTCTCTCTTTCTGTTTCTCTTTCACACACACACACACACACACACACACACACACACACACACACACACACACACACACACACACACACACACACACACACACACAGAGGAGCACGGTGCATCGCCCAGCGTGTGATTTTCACCTGTTCTTGCAGACACCTGCCGTTTCAGGTTTGCATGTGCTGCGTTTTTTTTCACCCGGCTCTCGAGCAAGGACGCAGCCTGCCATGACACACACATTCTCACAACCACAGACGCACACACCAACACATCCACACGCATCATTAATGCTTGAATTCTCTAACAAGTAATTGCCGCAAGTCATTAATTATTCGTGCTTCCCTCAAAATATAATTTTTCCCGTATGACAAGGACATACGCCAGCATAGTATCTCTCTCTTTCTGTCACACTCTCTCTTTATCTCACATTTGCAGATCAACACATCTTCATGCAAGCATGCACACATGAACACACACACACGAACACACATGCACACACACACACACACACACACACACACACACACACACTGAAAGCCAGCTGTATTTCAAAAACAGTTCATTTACGGTTGATTGATCCTTGACCAACTGCAAGTCTCTACCAGTTCAAAAAAATATCATAATTCTTGTTGGTATATATATTTAGAAATTTAACAAACAGACGTCCCTCCATGAAACCTTGTACTGCTTTTTAAAGACTTACAATCAGGCATATATATGAAGTACATGTTGTACATGCTGCAGCGAAGGGCAATGCTCCCCAATGGACAAACCTTAGTCCACCGTCCTTACACACACTTAAACACATTCAGAAGGGAAAAGACACAATGAAACCAGCAGCCTGGCGGTATATGAATATTAGATATTGCACCCAATCATCATTTTTTATTTATTCATTTATCTGCTAAATGTCTGTTTCTTATCGCTGCTAGCAAGCCATCTGCTGTTTGGAAACACCATGTTGAATGAAAGCGTAGAAATGTTCGGCACAATAGCGCATAATAGAATCACATTGAACGGCGAACAGAAGTGAAGCTTTTACAGACGTACAGATTAGTGCAGGAGACAATGAATAATTCTCTTCCTCTATTAAAAAACCTACATGAGACAGAAGAATGCGTGAGAATCCGATGTGTCTTATCAGCGCCGACAGTGTGTATGGTTGTATTTTCCACAGAAGAATACGAGAGAGCGGAAACGCCGGATTGTTCTGAATTTCTGGGAATGGTTTTTTCCTGCAATTGTGGAGAAATTTAAGAAACAAAGCTCCTACATTACCATCACAATACACTTCAGTTTAAAGCAAATCCCTGGAAATCATGTTTCCCTCTGAATAAGCACATTGACACTCGCGACACAGAGATAGTCGGGTGATCAGACAAACAGACAACAGCAACTAACACACAGACACACAGACACACAGACAGAAGACAGATACTTAATAATACACAGACAGGTTGTGCTGGTAGATAGAATGAACCACCACAAGACAGTTAAAAAATACTTTATGAGACCAAACATGTCTCAAGTGGTTTAATCAAATTCTGTGGGGTTCAATCTCAGTACAGTTTGTTTTGGGGGGCGGCACCAAATAACAGCAGCACAAGCAGAAAACACGGGTTACCTCAATATCGATAAATCTAACGTCAGTGGTTTGTTTGAAATCCCCACAAAACATAGTTTTATGGGTGTAAGGAGAGTTTGCTCCGATAGTATCAACATCAAACTGACTGACTGTCGCTCATATGAAACAACCCACAGTCAGTCAGTTCACATGCATAATTCATGTATTCATATTACTTCATGTATTCTCAAGACCTGAGGTAAATTTCAGAACAGGCAAAGCCACAGTCACCGGAGCTAAGCTAAGATTTGCCAAAAGTTCTGGTGCTACATTTTTTCGCAGGAGTTTATAACAGAAAGAAAAAAAATAACTAAATGCATTGTCGATAAATGTCCTCCAGATCTACAGAGCACTATTAGCATTTTCTGATCTGATGCCATGTTTGGGTGAAAATTACTAATTCAAAGGGACGTTTGTTGTCATAGCTGCAAGAATAACCACGTCCCCCAGGTTGGCAGAAGATGAAATAAAACTAACATCTTTTCATCACAACCTACAATAATGTCACGTGACATCTTTCTTTACTTCCAATGGACGAAGAGTCATAATACCTACGACACAGCTTTGAAAGTCTCTTCTGACTGGTGCTTATCCTGCAACATGACACAACGCTAGCTCTTATATCGCTGAATGGATTCCTTGTTTAAAACTTTTATCAAAGACTTAATTTGGACTCGAGTAAACGGTGTGAGGACCATATTGAAACTGCAATGTTTTACATTCTGTTTTATTTGTTATTCTTAATTAAACGTTATCACAAATTTGTGCAGCTAAATGTGCTCAAAAACCTGTGTTAGGGTGACACTTTAGGTCTAGACTGTGGATGACGCATCTCCACTTCCTCCCACTAACCAGAAGTGAAGCCAAGATATCCCACAAACGAACGATGCCATCTGCATGAATGGCGTCATTTGGTGCCAGATTCTGAACAGTAGCCATCGGGGGAACGGAGTGGTGGTATCAAGATGACTGGACATACAGCAGTGTGATAAGAACTACCTAAAATGACTATTTTGTTGTGTATTGCCCACGTCTCATCTGCTAAACTGAGGAGGTGGGGTTTACGATCTATACTGTAGCCAACCACTAGGGGGCGATTGAGACAATTTGGCCTCACTGATGAGGAGCTGTCATGTCGTCCATCTTTATATACAGACGCATGAGTGTGTTAAAACGACTTGATAGCACCCCCTACAAATCATCCACCAAAGTAGCCCTTATGTTGCATTTCACCTTGAAGTATGATAATCGTTTAGCGCCCCGAGATGCCCGATGGTGCGAGGCCCCGATCGACGCTGCTTGCAGCTTTAATTAACATTTAAAACGGGAGAGTTCGAAATTAGGCCACTACAGTTTAAGCAGAACCTCGGTCGTTGTTATCAGATACGGAGAGATATAGAGACTGACGTGACAGACAAGGCCTCAATTAAACGTGGTTACCGTGCTGCTGATCTAACGGGCCTGCTGGCTCATAATTATTTTTCTTCAATCATTGTATCCCAGAAGGCAGTCTGAAGTGGAATGAGAACAAATGGCGGCCTTGCTTGTTAGCAGGATGTTTTCCCCTTGTTAACTATAGATTTGGTGCAAAGAAATGTACATAGAAACAACTATTTACCAAATCACCGTTAATCACCCACACTGCTCATTAAATTTGTGCAAATTACATGCTGCCTAGCCTGCGCTCTTCTTCCCTCATCCTTCCTGTAGTAAAAATACAGCTCAGGGAAATTGCACCTCTGATGAGTATGAGGTTTTCATCCTTATAGAATTAGATTTCTGTGTCAGCTCTTTCCTACCTTGTCAGCTCTTTCACTCGACTGGAGGTATGGCTGAGGAGATGAGGCGAAAAATTCTTTAGGCCTATTTCAGCCTCATAATGGGCTGCCGATTTCCCTGCAGCCAGCGAAGGAGCTGTGCGGACGCATGCTATTTGCAGACCACATCTGTTTGTGGAAGATATGATTATGTAGACAGACACAGATACATAGGAGATTTGAATCTCAGCTCTCAGAGCAGCCACAGTGACTCTGAGCAGCGTCATCTACCTTCGGTCATACAAACAGTGGCACAAGGTGGACGAGTGAAAGGAAGAAGTTAGATGAGGCAAAAGAGATTATCAAAGCTTGTTTTCCAAGGATGGGATGAGACAATCCAAAGCAAGCATTGTCTTTGTGGAGATATTTTCAAAGTGTCACAGTCCCCTGGGTTGTTGAAAAGGCTGAATTCTGAAATAAGCGATGTGTGACGAAATCTGCAGTTTCATGCAGCTCCTCCCTCCCTCTGATTTCTGCCGCTTGGTTTGCCAGATAAGATTCTGAACATCAAACGTGCACTCACTGCTCATCCCGTAAAGGCAGAGATAGAGGCCGAGGCTCTCTGGGTTCGGGAGATGTTTCTTCATGGTACGTAGCCCCGCCGCGGAGATGGTGATAATGCGACACTGTCACACACACACACACACACACATTCAATGTCATTAACACCACACATAGGCGATGACACACATTGGAAGTCACACAAACATAACTAATAGAAGAACATCCAGAGATGCATGTGCACATAAGCATATGAATTTGTTTATCTCATCAGCCCTAGAGCAGCAATTTCCGTCAAACATCTGCAGAAATAGGTTGCACTTTCATCCAAACTGCCTCGGATTCTTCTTAAACCTATTCTAAGTGTTTCATAATGAGCATCCCAAGCGTGGCTGTCTGGAAAGCTGCTAATGGAATATTTATAGAATAATTCTGGGAATTCTTGGTTATAACAAGTATCCTTGTTGTATTGAGGCAGAATTTCTGCCTCCCTACATCGCATCTCGTATCGTGTCTCTCTTTTGGTGTCCTCTCTCTGTTATTCTCTCTGTTTTATCTTTGTGGCTCATTGTACATACAATATCTTTCTCTGTGCCTCCACACCTTTATTCCTATCTAGTGTTCAACAACCCCAAAAACTTGAGCTGAGCAGAGTCAGAACCTCAATCTTAACCTCATACCTAATGCATTACGATAGTAGTCATGATAGAAATCCCCTTCAGAACTCATCCATTCTGCAGGCTTCTCTTTGTCCGTTGAAGCGGGATGGATCTGCGTACAATATGCATGCTGAATCCGTCTTTAATAAACATGCCTCGTATCATTCTGTGAGCCTTCTGACAGCTGGAAACAGCTGGAAACTCCCAAATAATTCCATTTGGGAAAAGAACCTCAGCACCACAGCCCTTCACTCTTGCTTGCAGTGCATGCGGTACAGTGTTGTCAGCAATAGTTGCAAATGAGAATTCTGCATTTTTGTTCACCAAGCTTGCAGAATGAATGTTTAATGTTCTCTTTGGCATGTACCATCTCCAGTAATGTACTGCAGGCTGATACAATTTCTCAAACGAGCCGTAAACTGCAACTTCATCCTGGCGTTTCTAAAATGGTGCTTCAGCGTGTGCGTTTTTTGTTAACATGTCCCAGAGCACGTAACGGGGAAATGTCGCAAGATGCTTTCGTATAAGCAAAAAATATTCACATGGTTTGAACTCCTCACTTTACTTTCCAGGTTAACCGTCAACGACTCAGGTCTTGAACAACCTATTACAGGTGTGTGTGTGTGTGTGTGTGTGTGTGTGTGTGTGTGTGTGTGTGTGTGTGTGTGTGTGTGTGTGTGTGTGTGTGTGTGTGTGTGTGTGTGTGTGTGTGTGTGTGTGTGTGTGTGTGTGTGTGTGT
>NC_061490.1:14631136-14823636 GCF_022539355.2 Hippoglossus stenolepis
AACTTAAACTCTGATGTTATTTCTAAGGCCCTCATTAAGTGCTCTTTTTTTCCTGTTAGCAGACCCTAAAGTTGACTATGACTATGTTTCTGTAGCACCTTCACAACAAGGTGTCTTGAGAACCACGGGCCATGATTGCTATGAGATCTACTGTGGATACCCATGGTGCCCACAGAAAGAATTCCTATCGGCCTCTTGACCTACAGCATCAAGCCAAACTTTTCATTTTGTGCACAATAAATATCAAAATAAGAAATAGAACTTATTGCCTTGTTAGAATGACAGACAAATAATAAGAAAAAATATAAGCATTTCGATAAATGTTTAAATTGCAGACAACAAACATGGTTAAAAGTGAAAACAGAGGCATGAAAGCATGATGGGGGGAAAAAAACTTGAGATTTGAGAGTTTGCTGCCCTGACCCCCAGAGGGAGACTGTTTCATAACCTGTGAACCAGGACAGAAAAAGCTTTGTGAGCTTTTGATGAGTCTGTAACTTTGGGTAAACGACACAGAGCCTTTGTTGTGATGGACCTTCAGTATTTAGAATCATTATCTCATTGACACAAGAAGCACATGGTTATTAGAATCCAACTTATATCAGGTTGATTAATCATCCATTATTAGCTCATTACAGAAATGCACATATTCTACCATTGCAGTACTGGCATGTATGTCAGCCACCAAATGACAAGAAATTGAAGTATAGATAGAAGAGTTTAGTTAATTTTATAATATAATACAAGTTTATTTTTCAACCTATAAAAACAACATTCCTTGGTGTTTGAAGAAGCATTATAATATGATTTTGGAGAGAAAATTATTAAATGCCAGTATATCATCATAGGATTTTTTTTTAACTCTCAAATATCAGCATTAGTTAAATTTGTTAGAAACCAGAGAGTAAAATCAGCATAATGTTTAATTAATTGTTATGGATCTATGTCTCTCACTGTGTGTGTAGGTGCTCAGTAATCCGGAAAAAACCTACTTCCAAATAAAAGTCAAAGACGACTGCAAAACATTGGGCAAAAAATTCAGTTACAGTGATAACAAATCAGAAAACAAAGCAACTGAAACCAGTTGACGGTGGCAGAATAATAAAGTTTCAGCCTCTAGATCACTCAGAAACAGGAGTCTACCAGAGTCTACAACTCCACAGGGAGCCTGTAATATATTTTAACTGAGGAAAGTTCAACTAGGAATCAAAGGTGACCCCAAGGCCTCTGCTTTATTTTCTCGTTTCACATTAGTATTGTTTGATGTTAAGGACATTGCCCCCTCTACACGTCACTAACAAGGCTGTACAATTTCTTTAAATCAGGTTATACCAGGATTTTCGACCACAGGTCACGTGATGGATCTTATGCAGCATGGAGTTCTGTGCCATCCAGTAACTGGTGAGTTTTTTTTCCTGTATCATTATTGATCTTGTAAGCTTGTTAACTTCTGCTTATATTGGAGCCTTAAAGGTTCAGTGTGTAGAATTTAGTGACATCTAGTGGTGAAGTTGCATGTTGCAGTTGAAGACCCCTCACCTCACCCTCCCCTTCCAAACATGAAGGAGAACCTGTGGCAGCCTTCAGATGTCATAAAAACTCAAAAGATGTTTAGTTTGTCCAATCTGGGCTACTATAAAAAACACGGCAGCCTCTGTAGAGAGGACCCTCTCTGATGTAAATATAAAGTATTTAAATATAAAGGGTAAAGAAAACAACAATTTGTACAATTTAGATGAAACACATCATTTCTGCCAATAGATTCCTTTCACCTAAATCTTACACACTGAACCTTTAATTAATGACAAATAATTCCTGTATTGTTGAGCACTTCACATGTAAGACTCCCAGCACAGAACACATGTCCCAAGAAACCCAGCCATTAAAATGTGGTAGTCATATTGTGATGAATGTATTTGAAGGAAGTTTTGGTTGAGCAGCTCACCAAATCTGTAGGTGGCAGCAGTTAAACAGTTTGCATTTAAATAAAAAGGTAGCACAAATGATGAAGCTACAACATTTATACACATAAGGTTAAAGAATTTAGAACCAGGACAGATTTTACACAGTATGTATTCAACTGAATTTAGCCAAAGCTCTGACTGAGGCAACATGCTTCAACCATTCGTTGTGAGCTCACCTCCACTCTCTACCTTTTATACAGAAGATAGTTAAACTGACATCTGAAATCCATTCATAATCAAGTTTTCAGATGCTACCACAGTGTTGTCTTTGTTTAGCACTGAAGATGATCCAGGTATTCTCATCACTATTGTACTATTGTATAAATTAGTGGAGTTGTGTGACAAGAATTCACTCAAATCATTACTGGTCTTCCAGTGAATTCTTGTCCTCCACCACCAGTTACTCTCCATAACATACAAATTGAACAAGTTTCCACCTATAAATACCATGGCACCATCCAGGCATCTATTCAATACATACCTAGCTACATAAAAAAGTATATCTATAGCAAATATAGCATTTGAAATAGATGCTTTCCAATGCAAATTAATCAGAATCTGGTCTTAAACTTTCAGACCCCATGTCTGTGCAGTTTTTTTGTCTTTTTTTGGTTGGTTAAATGTGAAATCACATATCTCACATGATAAATACATTTTCTTAATTTCTAGTATGTCAACTTGTAAATCAGCTTATTCCTTCAACTTTGCTCCCTTATTTTTTCTTTTCTCTTGTCCTCAGGCTGACTGCCCTCATAGTAAAGATTCTGTCCTTGGTGGGGCAGCGTCAGACAGCGGCTTTAGGACTGCAGGGCCGGATAACTGGGGTTGTGCCTGCAGCGGAGATTGAGAGATCAGTCCGTTACCTGCTCTCAGTACAGAAGACAGACGGGTCATTCATTGACCCACATCCTGTGTTACACAGAAATGTCCTGGTACGCACAGTGTGTAGTATACATGTCATGTCAGATATATGAAACTGAGCAACAGTGATTTAATGCAGCATTGTCCTTGTGTGTTTAATGTAGGCGGGCAAAGACCATGCTGCGTCCATGACGGCTTTCATCACTCTGTCGCTGCAACTGTCCCTTGAATTTCTGCAAAGTGAAGCACGAAATAATGTGGTAAGTTGAAATAAAAACTTATTGTTGTTATTATTAGAAATTAAACTTTTCAAAAATCCATGTTGCCCAGAGGATAGATCCTGATGACTGTGATCATCCCTGACTTGTTAACATCAAGTCAAAATTACGTAGTCATCAAAATATCTGCATGAAATTACCAATGGCCTCAGCTCTACTTTGTGCTTAGAACCAATTAGCAAAGGTAAGAGGGGAGATTAATTATGAATGTATGAGAAGTCAGAGTCCTTATTGCTTTCAGTCTATTTAAACCCACTGCTGTCAGTTCATCTTCTGTGTGGATGGTTTCAGCAGTGAAATGCAATGACTGCCTTTATGCTACTTTCTACCAGGAGGAAAGTATTTCAAGATCAACCACATATCTCATGTCCAACGTAAGGGAGCTTCAGCATCCATACGCTGTTGCCATCACTGCCTACTGCCTCGCCGTTCGCCTGCCAAAGGGAACAGATCTATCAACTATCTGGACAAAACTTGAAGCTATGGCAACCGAAGGCATGTCCTATTAAAACAAATAGGTGGTATATTGGTATGGGTATAGGTAATTTCATTATTTATCCATATCGCCAATGGAAAATCAACTGAGAAATGGCTTGAAGATAAAATCCCAAATAACCTGGCCAGTCTCCCATCTTCTAACATGGAGGAGCTGGGGTTTATGACCTATACTGCAACTAGCCAGCAGGGGGTGATCAGGATTAGTTGGCTTCACTTTTGAGAAGCTGTTGTGTCATCCATCTTTATTTATCTTTATGTCTATGAGCAAATAGTATTATCATTGAAAAGTATGTCTCATCTCACTGCCTGTATCATCATATCACCAAACCCCCTAAACAATCATTATATCATGTTTATTTATTGGAATGTTTACTTATTGTCTATTTCTGAACTATCAGGGAAGGATGGCTGTTACCTGTGGACAAAAGATGCTAGCACACGGAATCAAAAGAAGGCTGATGCCATCACAGTAGAGACTACGGCCTACGCCCTCCTCACTGCAGTGGCACTTGAGAAAACCCAGGTGGCAGATAAAGCAGCATGCTGGTTAGTCACCCAGGAAAACTACTTTGGAGGCTACAAATCCTCACAGGTGATTACGACACAAGATTGACAATCGTAAAGTCAGAGTTCACTGTCAGATTGGAGTTGTAACATATCATTAATGTTTTATCACCATGTCCAGGATACCATCATGGCACTGGAAGCCCTCGCTGAGTATCAGCTAAAGAGGCCTGTCAGTTCCGATACAAATTTACTTGCAGAGTTCACTGTCCCAGGAAAGATCGACATTGTAAAGCTTGTGCTGGTAAATCAGGAGAAGGTGGAAACAAGCCTGAAGGTATCACAGATCATTTCAGACTCAACTTAGACACACACAAATGTTTTGCCTCATAACTGACCTTATGACTTGTTTTCCTCTTTTGTCTGTTGCCCCAGAAACTTTCAGGGAACAACATCGTTATGCAGTTGTCAGGAAAAGGAGAAATCAAACTAAAAGTAAGTTTCAAACATTTTCTGTATAAAGGCTGAACAAGATCCATACTTTACTGAAAATCAATCTCCTTGGCAGATTGTGAAGGCTTTCCATATACTGGATCCCAAGGACGACTGTGCCGAACTGTCTATCAGCGTCACAGTGGAGGGGAAAGTAAAGTACACCGGTAAGTTTTTGTCACTGATATCAACTCCCAACTAAATGTATTGAAAACCACATTAACATCTGTCCATCTAGCTAAGGTCATAGAAACATATGAATACTATGATGACTTCGATAACATCGAGGAAAAAGAGCCGTCAGTGCCACAATCAGCGATTGATCGGTCCGATGATCGCACCCGAAGCAGGAGAGACGTCGATACCACCGGAAATTCAAACAATGTTGTCACCTATACAGTCTGTGTCAGGTCAGTTCATGAAGAGATCACAAATTCCAACCAGTGTCTCTCTCTAACTATATTTTTCATTGTTTTGTTTGTGTTTCTCTGTAGTCAAAGCGTGAATAACAGTCTCACAGGAATGGCGATTGCTGACATCACACTACTGAGTGGATTTGAAGTTGAAACTGAGGACCTGGAAAAGGTTAGTGTATCACTGCCTCCTCCTCATTTGTGTCATCCTTCTCAATGCAAAGTGGTCGGAGATATTTTGCGCATTTCATGTTGAGTAAAAAGTTCAATTCTTTCCTCCTCCCAGCTAACACGGTTACCTGAGCAATACATTTCCCATTATGAAGTCTCCTACGGAAGGGTGCTGATCTACTTCAATGAGGTGAGGCTGAAAACCATTTAAATTCACAAAATTTGACATGTCCCATACTAATAGAAATATTCTCTCACCAGTTCTTTGAGAAAAAGGAATGTATTAGTTTCGATGCCATACAGAGAGTTCTTATCGGCCTTCTGCAGCCTGCTCCAGCTGTGTTCTATGACTATTATGAACCAAGTAAGCATTTTGTTTTCTATCTTTAGCATTTTTTGTCACGATAGGTGGGACATTTTAGTTGAATTCAGGAATTTGGAGCTAATTGTGCCTTTCTTTGAAGGCCGAAAGTGTACTGTGTTCTACTCTGCCCCCAAAAGAAGCAAGCTGGTCTCCAAACTGTGTTCAGAGGATGTGTGCCAGTGTGCAGAAAGTGAGCCTTCACTCCAACACCCATAGTGATAAAACACCTGTGAATAAATGTAGCTTTAAAGGTTCAGTGTGTAGGATTTAGTGACATCTAGTGGTGGAGTTGCATGTTGCAGCTAAATACCCCTCACCTCATCCTCCCCTTCCAAACATGAAAGAGAACCTGTGGTAGCCTTCAGTTGTCATAAAAACTTAAAAGGTGTTTAGTTTGTCCAGTCTGGGCTACTGTAAAAAACATGGCGGCCTCCGTAGAGAGGACCCACTCGTGATGTCAATATAAAGTATTTAAATGTAAAGGGCCCGTTCTGGGGTAAAGAAAAGAACAATTCTTATAATTTAGATGAAACACACTAGTGAAAACGTCACTACGATTATTTTAGATTCTTTCAACTAAATCTTACACACTGGACCTTTAAACATCAGGTTTGTGTAACTATTGAGAATTTCATTATGTTCATCTTTTCTTAAGGGCCGTGTCATAAACAAAAAATGACGTTTTCATCTGAAAGTTCTGAAGCACTGACGAAGAATGACCGCTTTGAACATGCTTGCTTCCACCCCACAGTAGATTACGGTCAGTACTACACAGAAGACAATATTGTGTTGTGTATCTAAATATCAATTCCATTCTTGCATACTGTACACTGACACTGAACCAAATTATTCCTCAGATGAACGTTTTTCATGCCTCCATGCTAGCGACAGCCAGTACCCGGAGGTATTATGCGTTGAGGTTTTCCATTTGTCCCATTCTTGTGAATACGATATCTCCAAAAAAGCCTCGGAGGAATTTCTTTATATGTGGTTCAAACGTTCTGTTGGACTCAAGGATGAACTGATTAGAATTTGGTCAGAAGCCGCTGTGACCTCACAGATCACATTTTTAGCTTTGTGAACACGATATCTCAAGAAAACCTTGAGGGAATTTCTTCTAGTTTTGTACAAATGTGATGAGATTTTGGGGGTCAAAGTTCAAGGTCATGTGAAACTGTGATATATTAGGAATGCTCAAAGTGATTTTAAGGATGACCTGATTCAAATTTGGAGGTCAAAGGTCACTGTGACGTCACGAAACCCCCTTTTACCTTGTGAACGTGTTAGCTTAAGAACACCTCAAAAGAATCCTTTCAAATTTGGCAAAAATTTTACTTAGACTCACGTGTTAACTGATTAGATTTTGGGAAGTCAAAAGTCATGGTGGCCTCTCAAAACAAGTTTTTTCCCTCTTGCACATTTTTTGACCAGGTGTCACTTGAACTCAAAAATGTGTTGATTAGATGTCATTGGTCAAAGGTCAAAGGTCACAGTGACCTCATATCCGAATGGGAAGATAGTGCATATTGACTAAAACAGAACTGGTTGGCGTAATCATACAACTACTGGGCGTTAATTGTAGATAATAATTGGTTGATTGTTGTTCATCTGCAGCATACATTGTTGACGTTGTCGATGTTTCAATGAGGAGCAACTTTCAGATGTACAGCTCTACAATAACCCAGGTTCTTCGATCAAGTGAGTAAACTGTTACTACAAACACTCACAGATTTATTTTCCTCATAAAACTTTAGTGATAAGACCCTTCATGAATATATTATCTCTCGTCTGTCTGCCAGATGGAGATATGCATGTTAAGGAAAATTCAGTTCGAGTGTTTGCTAAGAGGCGTCAGTGCAAAGTAGAGTTGATTCCGGGAAGCATGTACCTCATCATGGGCAAAGATGGCTCCACCACCGACTCCAATGGAGAGTAAGTATAGTCAATGATATAACGGAAACGTTTACGGTGATCGATCCTCGTTTTGTTCACTCGCTCCTTCTTCTCGTAGGATGCAGTATCTGTTGGAATCAAACACCTGGGTGGAGAAAAAGCCTTCAGACAGAGAGTGTGAAAAATCTGCTAATCGAGCTGCCTGCAGAGACTTTTCTACATTCGTGAACGAGTACAAGCTGGACGGCTGCAAACAGTGAAGCCAATCTGAGAGCTCTTTTCTCACTTCTCATGATATTATACCCCTGCATTGCTTATAAACTATAATACATGAACAGTCTATTGTATGAATGCATTTGTAAGTGCTGAGACATCAGTCTCCACCACGGTCTCATTTTAACATGTACCGCTTCAGTGACATATCTTTATGTCTGAGAAACAGCAGCCAGTTTTCAAATAAAAAACAACAGCAAGTGCCTTTCTTTGTGTATTTTCTTTCAGCTGGTTGTGGGAATTTTAATGAAACTCAACTTATTCTCATCCACAAACGTACATTTGCTCTTTAATGTCTTTCCAAACAGAGTGATTCAGTTTGTTTTAGCCTTCCTGCTGAATACATAGATATATTTTTTTTTACTGGCAGTAAAGGATCTGAGAGGGGTCTCTGTGTTCAATGCAGCCCCTCTCAAACTTACCCCCTCCTTACTTAACATCTGCAAGGTGAGGAAAAGGGAGAGGGGGGTTTCCAGGCTCATGAGACTGGCTCACTTGCTCCCAGTGGAGTCCCACAGTGGCAGGATTTGAATCAATTATTACCTCATAAGGATAAACTCATTCTATTAGAGAGAGTTGATATCCTGCCTCTCAAATGTGGTTAGAAACATGCTGCAAAAAGATTTTCATTGCAATTATAATGTAGAAACTTGTCAAGCTCATACTGTAGAGAGAGAGGTGATGGGAGAAAACCAGGGGGGCCATGGGAGGGAGCAGTGCCGAGGGAGAGGGAGGGAGATTTGGGCGGAGAGGTGAGGAACAAGCAAAGGCTTATGTGCTTATATTATTCTAATCTCTGAGGCCGGGTCCAACGTAAGCAACACGGGAGCACTGACCATCACTTCAATCACAGCCAGATCAATGGCTGCACTGTTTCAGCCATCAGACATTTCATTAAATTTGAATCAATAAAGGGTAAATAAATACGCAGACGTCAGCATCGCACATTTTCATCTCAGGATGACTTTAGTGCCTTGTTAGTAGCAACAGTGTATTTGGGGAAAAAAATCGTTTTTGCTGTAGCCTCCTTAAAGTAATCAATGGTTTGTAATGTAATGAGTAAACAGGGTAAACTGTCAGCAGTAATATGTTTAATTTTCTCACCTGGTTGTTTATGCATGCACAGTTTTTACCCGGGCTGTGTGTGCAGCATAATAAAATATATTAACTCTACAAAGACAGACTGACAGAGATCTACATCCAGGTGTGAATCACCACAAGAGATTTATTGTAGATGCACATGTTCCATGAGTACGTGTTGACTGACTCTGACACACCAAAGAAGCATCTGTGAATCCGGTCTGGGGAATTGTGAAATATGTCCAAATGACCAGGTGTATTTTCTCAGGTGTGCAGTATAGCCTTAGTCGCTGAAGGTACTTCTACGGCCATTTCTTCCAAAGGGCCAAGCCCGGGTCAGCGGTTTGAGGGTGGTCTACGGTGCAGATGGAGTTGAGCGAAGGCGGAGCTGTTCCTGGAGGTTGCCGCCAGATGGATTAACTGATGGAGTGGGACCACCCACACAGGAGTCCACACCCCACTGACAGCTAGTCTTTGTGTTTTATCTTAATATCCAGGTGAGTTGATCTAATACCAGAGTAGGTCTTTTTCACACTGTTCAAACACGTCCCAGTGAAAAAAGCACAGGTCTACGTAGTAAAACCATTATGACTGTAGTACAATTGTCTGCTTCAGTTTCAGAGTCCTGGTGATGTGAGTGGTGGCGCACTGTCACACCGCCGCAGCTCGATGGGATCACATGATCTGATCAGTAAAAAAGGCCAAAGAGGTTTTACATAGGCCTACAAATGTTTTGAGTGTGATGAAATATTATTTCAGTATGTGAAATTCTTTACCCTTGAAATACAGATTATCTTTATATACCTGATCAGACTGGTGTGTGTGTGTGTGTGTGTGTGTGTGTGTGTGTGTGTGTGTGTGTGTGTGTGTGTGTGTGTGTGTGTGTGTGTGTTCCTGTACTACAGAGTGCAGAAATGCACCGCATATACAGTATATTTGGACACAAACCAGGCAGTTGTACAGATTTATGTATTCGTGTGTACATGCTGATTAATCCATGTTTGTACATGTGCACTATGTGTTTGCCATCTGTATATAATTTAGATATTTTGTTTTTTCTTGTCAAATTTAACTTGTATTTTTTTAGGTTGCTCTTTGTCATTAGTGGTTTCTGTTGTTTGCTGATGTGCATCATTGAATGCCTGTGGTAGGTATAGTATAGTCCCCACTATTGAAACTTCCAAAGATAGGGAAAACCACATTACATTTACATTTGGCAGAAGCAGCACACAACTGACAACACTACAGCTTCAGTACTGTATGAGACCTTGTGCTGCATCGCTGTGCTGCAACAGTGTTGGTTAGATGTCTGTCAGTATCAGTACACACTGTTCTCACCAAGAAAAACTTGCTATCTCAACACACTTGCAACTAAAATACCTTTGGGTAAATACCATGTTTACTGTGTGGGTTCTCACTTCCCTGGAACATATCAAACTGTACCCAGAGTGAGCACATGTGACAGGAACAGAATATGAGAGAGTTTCACATACGTTGCACAAAATGGTTTCGCATTCCCACAGTCTTAGGAACAAAAATCATATTTTACCACGTTAGGACGACAGCAGTAAAAAAAATAGAACAACACCTTAGGCAGACTCATGCTACAATGCACAAAAATCAGTAAGCATGCTGCATTTTTTAAGGCTTGGTCATGACAAATCTGGGTGATACCACCAGTTACCAGGAAGGCTTTTTTATTGGATTTAAAACTAATTAGAATACATTTTAACTATGGCTTCCATTGGATGAGTACTTGCTGTTGTAGTCTAACAAAAATAAAGCATATTTTACAAAGTGTTATAAACTTTTGTTGTTGTTCTTCTATAAAATTCTGAAAATGTCACTTACGCCCTGTTTGCTCTTCACAACTTGAAACACTCTTCTTCATGTGGTTTACAAAAGGTGGGATGGTGGGTGGCCGTTTGGTGAGAGATGCAGCGCCCTCACAGAGCATTCCTTAAATCTGCTGGATATTTGGTCACTTACATAACTCCCACGTAGTTTCATCTCATTACCTCCAACAAACAGCCGATTCATATGGCCAGAGGTTCCTGTCCCCCAGAGTCAGCGCTGAATACCTGCAGTGTTGATGCTGTGTATTCCAGCTGAATCATGATTCTCGGCCCTTTGGGCTTTATTCAATCACAGACTGTGTCGAAGTGTTAGCGATGTCTGGAATAAGCCAAGACACTAAGATGACTGTCAGGAGCTGTGAAAAGCCGAAAACACGCACGCAGGCTTTTTTTGTGTTTTCATTTTTGTGCCACAATGACAGATCAGTCCGAAATCTCAACATTTTAGACTTTAAATTACACACAAAACATAAATTAGTTTCACACATATTTGTTATGTATCCTTCACACAGAAACACATGACCCTGGATTGTTTGTATCATAACATATTTCCATAAAACACGTGTAAAATGTGTTTTAGAAAAAATGTTCTGTAACAGAATTCAAGAGAGCAGTTGATAGTATTTGATGCAGAAATCTGTGTAAAAATCTCTCTGGTTTCGTAAGTCCAATGCAAATATTTTCCGTGGTGGTTGAGCGAGTGGGACCACTAGGCGTGGAAGAGGGGGGGTCCTTAAGTAGGAGCAGACTTTATCACTCTCCTCCTTTCTAGTGGTGGTCCTTTTTCTCACCTCTCTCCTCCCTCATCATAACCAGTGAGTCCAGTGAGCTGTTCCAATCAGATGGAGGGAGCAGCACAAAGACAGAGATAAAGAACCAAACCATTACTCTGGTAAGTGATTTATTTCTCCATGTAATTGTTATGATCTCAGAATGGTAACAGCAGCCATTAGAATTAATGAACTTCAATGTCTGTTGAAATTTGAAGAAATCCTCATAGTTAACTTTATGGAGAGTGTGAAAATACTTTGTTTATTATTACTGAGGGAATTTGAATGCTGTGCTTCAGCTGCAGAAAAAAATAAAAATACATTTTGCAATGAGTGAAGAACATGACATTTGTGATTTTTGTGTGCACACATAAGATAACGTTATTATAGCTGCTAAATAAACCAGAATCTCCCTGAAAGTCGAGTTTAATTATTACATTCTTAAGTTAAACTAATAAATGCGAGTGCCTAATACTGCAGCCTCTTAGTCAATTAATCAATGCGCTCTGATGCAACATTTCAAAGTTGGCGTGCTGTGTAGCGAAGCATTTAAATGTGTTTACCTGTTGCACGATTTATTTGATTTTCTACAGATTTAAGGCCAAGGCTGGAAATATTTCTTTTAGTGGTTTTACGGGTTGTGGGTGCAGCGGATTATGTAACCGTCTGTATAGTGAAAGACGTACAGTGTCCCACAGTTCTATACAGTGAAGCTCTGTTACTGCTCAGCATCGTCTCTCCAGCAGCACTCTCTGGATTTCCCGCGCAAGTCACCTTCTTCCTTCCTGTTCCGAATCAGGTCATTTAGATTTTACTTGGTTTGGCAGCCCACCGAAATCAACTTTTACGGCTGACTGGAACACTGCTGCATTTCTTTTCCTCACTTTTAAATGTGTTCCAGCATGCACGGTTTAAAATGTTTCTATTCACTTTGAGTTTAGATTTTTTTGTTGGAGTTGGAGCATAAAAGTTTGACAGGTAACACTGTGAATGTTAAAACAGTGAGGGGGTAAGGACAGAGCAAAGCCATTCTTGAGTTAAAAGATATGTCTCAAATTATTTGTCTTCAAACTTTCTGCATTGAACCAAGTCATAATTCATGTCTTTCATTTGTTTCATCTGTAGGGAAATCCTGGCCAAATCCCCCTGCACAACTTTTACAGTAACATACATACAGATTCTCCAGAGGCGATACCATCAGTGGCTCCTGCTGCTGGCTCAAAATGCTGTTTACTCTGGGACTTCTCCTCCTGCTCACCCCATTTCCCTCCTTACAAACCACGACCAATGAGAAGAAAAACTCCACAGGAAGCGATGTGACCAAAGCCAACGCCGTTTTCACCCTTTCAAAACCAAAAACCACTTCTACTCTCCCCAAACAGACCGTTCGCCCCAACCTGAAACCAAACACAGTCAATCAGACTGTTTTACCGACGCCAGCCTCCAACCAAAAATCTCCGACCTTCAATGCTACGGTGACCACCAAAAGCAAAGCCAGCCCGGCAGTAATTCAAACTGTGGCAGCCAGTGGCACCATCACCAACAAAGAAAAGCACACAGTCGCAGCCAATCAGACAGTTTCAGCTAAGTCTCCTTCAGCCGGTGAAGTGAAGGCCAGCAAAGACAAGCCGGCCCCCACGGGAGCTCCAAATGTTCCGTCAGCATCCACAAAGTCTGCGCCAGCCAGCGGTGCTAAAACCCCCAAAGAAAAAATCCAGCCTTCGGTCAATCAGACTGTTTCAGTAAAATCCCCTTCAGCCACTGATGGGAAGATTGCCAAAGACAAGCCTGCCCCCACCGTAGTTCAAAACGTTCAGTCAACATCCTCAAAGTCGGCTCCTGCCAGTGGCGCTAAAACCACCAAAAACAAGCCCACAGCCTCTGTCAATCAGACTGTTGTAGCTAAGTCTGCCTCCACCGGTGATGTGAAAAACTCCAAAGACAAGCCCGCCCCCACTGCGGTTCAAACTGCTCCGTCAACACCAGCAAAGCCAGCTACTGCCAGTGGTTCTGCAGCCGACAAAGACAAGATCACAGCCTCAGCCACCACCAAAGAGAAGTCTGCCCTTTCTCGACCAATCAAGGTGGTGATCGGTGACGGCTGTGACTCGAACAACGCCAAGGAGCAGGAGGTGAAGCTGATGCCTGGCACTCCCCTGGTGATGACGCATAAGATAAGCTTGGTAGCCGGTGGGTGCGATGGGGGATGTGAGACTGAGATGGATGCACTGAAAGGACGGGTGGCCCGACTGGAGCGCGAGATGTCCCTCTTAAAAGACAAATGTACGATTCCTTCATATTAACCAGATCACTATACATCACACAACTCGTTAGAGATGTGGAATCAATAATTTTGGTTATTTTTGTTGCTCCCCCAGGTCCATGTTCTGCAAATTGTCCAGATGACTGTAGCGGCAATGGTGAATGTGAGAAGGGGAAATGTGTCTGTCATCAGGGGTTCATGGGTCCAGACTGCGCTAAGTGTGCCCAAGGGACAGAGTGTCATAAAAGTAAGTGCTTAGAACAACACCCAAATGAATTAAGTTTTTTCATATTAAAGTTAGCAATTGTGTTCATTTGTTTTGTTCAGTATAGCAAACCTAATTCATCTGTGGGTTACAAATTGAAGTAATCTTTTAAGTTGGTCCAACAATTGTCTTTCTTCAATGTATATTTATCGGTATATATACCAATATGTCTTTCACACTTTAATCTTAATCTCTGCTTCGAAATTTCAGAGGCTGCCAAAGGAAAGGCCAAGGAGACAGTGGAGACAGTGACCCAGCAGAAAAAGGACCAGAAGAAGGAGAGTGAAGCCAAAGAGTTTGACAGCAAACCCAGAGTGACCACTAATTTTAAAACAGGTCTTGTTAAAACACAAGGGAAACAAGAAGTTTCCGTGAAAAAAATAATCATGAAAGGTTCCTCAAGTGCAACAAAGACCAATCGCCCAACTGTTGGTCAAGTTCTCCTGAAACATGAGGGAAGGAAGCAAGAAGAGGCGCGAAAAGGTAAAACCATCCAGGCCTCTAAAAAGGTTCTCCAAAAAACTGACCTCAAGCTTGTTAAGGAAGGAAGTGCCAGTAAAATATTTACTAAATCTGACCAGCTGAAAGATGAACCTCATAACAACATAACTCTGCAAGGTAACGTAAAGAAATCTAATGGCACGGCTAAAATAGTGACCATTCTGTCCAAAGGCATAGGAACAAACAAAACCAGAACAGGAAAGGAGACTCTGGAGCAGTCCACAATGGCTGAGAAGAATGTCACTCAATCATCTGGACATAAACGCAAGACAATCAAAGTAGAGAATACAAATGTGCAAACCATTGACAACAGAAACACTGAAGCTGGAAAGGGGAAAGTCACACAGAAGAGTCAGTACCTAGTGAACTCAACCACCACGGCAACGACAGACGAGGCTCGAGCTGCGCAAAACAAAACAAGCATCCAAGGCACTGGGGTGAGCAGAGGGATGGGAGGATCTGGATTAGGTTCTGTGAAGGTGGTGAACATCTCCTCCTACAGCTTCACCATCACATGGTCAGCACCACAGGGCATGTTCAAAAATTTCACCGTGATCAGGAGAGAGCCTCGGACAGAGGGCGATGAAGACGACCACGAAGACTTTGAGGAGGAAGCTCTTGGATCAGAGAAGATCTCTGCAGCTAAGAACCCGGCCGAGGTCCATGTACAGACTGAGAACACAGGAACGACTGTTTCTTCCAGTAAAACTACTGGATCAAAAACTAAAGCTGAAACCAAGAGGATCTCCATGGTGGTGCCCAGCAGCATACGCTCTGTGGAATTCAGCAACCTTCGCGCGAACATGCGTTATGTCCTGTACGTATATGGAACCGGTGCTGAGAGAAGATCAAAGATTCACAGAGTATCTGCAGTTACAGGTAATTAATCTCCACAACTACCAGGAACACAACCAGTACCAGGAAACAACATATTCAAGGACATTTGACTATAAATGTAAATAAAAATCCCCTTGTATTTTCTCTTGCCAGGTCCTGAGCCAGCCACAGAGATGGTTTTCAGCAATGTAACAGAGACTTCTCTCACTGTGTCCTGGTCCAAACCAAAGACCACATTCACTGGCTTCAGGGTCTCCTATACCAACATTGTCACAGGTCAGTGAAATAAAGTGCAGGTCATTATCCCCTTGTTTAATGTCAGAACCTGTGGATCCTTACTCATGATGTGATATTTATGCTGTGTCGTGCTATAGGGGAGAGCCGCTTTGTTGTCATGGAGTCTCAGCAGTCTTCCATGGTGCTGTCCAAGCTGTCTGCTGGAGCCTCCTACATCATCTCTGTAACAACCACACTCAGCAGAGTGCAGAGTGAAGCCCTCATAGCCGTTATCACCACAGGTACTCAGTTAGATAAGTTCACTCTTATGTGCGGAATATTGTTTATTGTCTTGGCATGTAAAATAACAGCAATTAACACTGCACGGATTGTCTCTTGACTGCAGTGCCCGCTCCTCCTACGCATCTTCAAGTTGTCAATGTGACGGATACCAGAGCCGTGCTGCAGTGGACGCCCAGTCTGGGGAAAGTAGACCGCTTCATAATCAGCTACGAGTCCTCCAAGAGTAAGTGTGGCAGTATTGATAAACTGATGAGTGATGAAAAGCTCTACACACACACACACACACACACAGAGAAATACAATACAAGCCAAAGACTAAGGTTGTCCTGAGACACCGATTGGCACAGCTGGCCGGTGCTGAGACAACCATGTCTGAAGAGTGTGGCGGTCCACAGCTGTTCGAATCACCGGCACAGAAGCTCTCTACTCCATATTTCTGTCGCAGAAGTGTGTGTGTGTGTGTGTGTGTGTGTGTGTGTGTGTGTGTGTGTGTGTGTGTGTGTGTGTGTGTGTGTGTGTGTGTGTGTGTGTGTGTGTGTGTGTGTGTGTGTGTGTTTGTGTGAGAGCCGGGGCTGAAGCAGCCTTGTATGAGGACACGGAGGGGCAGGGGAGGATGAGGGACGATGTGGTGGTTTTGGGGTTTAGTTTCAGCAAAGGTTTAAAAATGAACCCAGCTTTCCAGATTCCTACTCACGAGCGGTTGCTGGTGGCGGGAGGCCGCCCACCTTTGATCTGAAGGTGTTAACCCATTAGCTACATATATAAATGTCATGACGCAGAGACAGTTTACTCTAAGTAGGCAAGGCCCAAGACGGTTTGAAACACTAGGTGGCGTTATAAGTCATTTCAACCTATAAATGTAGATTTTGTTTAAATAAATTTAGTAATAAATGTGATCTAATCTTATCTCTTTCATTCTCCTTCGTGCCACAGCTCCTAATGTGACGGTGACAGTGATGCTGTCTGGAAACTCAGTGGAGCACCATCTGAAAGGTCTGCAGAGAGGCACCCTGTACACAGTTAAAGTGCTGAGCCAGAAGGACAGTCTGCAGAGCATGGCCATCTCAACTACATTTACCACTGCTAACGGTGAGTGGAGAGGCAGGGGAAGTCAGATCAGTAATGTTTACTGCCTCAGTTCCACAGTCATTTGTGTGTAACCTGGATGATCTGTGTTCCTCAGTGGTTAAAGCCAGTGAGGTGGGGGCGCGCTCTGCACTGATAACATGGAGAAGCTCCACTGTTGTCTATCACAGCTACAGAGTCATCTATCAGGTGGCAGGAGAGGAGGCAAAGGTGAATAATATCCCTCCATCATTGGCACTTGCAGAACAAACACAGCTTTTTGTATGGATTAACTTTGCATGTGTTTCTGCATACACATCAGGAGGTGACCCTGGACTCAACCATCACAGAGTATAAGGTGACAGGGCTGCTGCCCATGTCACGCTACATAGTTCTGGTGCAAGGCGAGAGAGATGGACACTACACGTCTGTTGTCACCACAGAATTCATCACAGGTAAAAAATAAATGTGAAGTAATTCCAGTTTATTTGCTTCTTGCATACTAAATAATAAATAATCACCCAACTAATGCCTTTTCCTTCCGTTCTTTAGGTAAACTACGATTCTCTTTCCCAACTGAGTGCTCTCAGGAGCTGCTGAACGGAGCGCTGCAGTCAGGGGAGGTGGACATCTACCCACAAGGAAAGGAAGGACAGGCGGTCAGAGTCTACTGTGACATGGAGACCGATGGAGGTGGCTGGACGGTGAGACAAACTCCTGCTGCTTCAACGAGACTGTATTTAATAAGAAAAGGGTAGAATGGGTTTGGAAAGTGGACATCAATCTGCTGTGGTGTGGTGTTTCCAGGTCTTCCAGAGGAGGATGAACGGAAAGACAGACTTCTACAGAACCTGGAGCGAATACAGCGGCGGCTTTGGGAACCTGAGTGAAGAGTTCTGGCTCGGTACAGTTGGAAGAAACAATTATTATCCCATTACCGCGTCTGCATCAAAGTATTAGCCAGTAGCCTATAATCTACATCTGCTCTTTCATCCTGCCTACTTTAGGGAATGAACTTCTCCACAACCTGACCAGCGTCGGCCCAGTGAGTCTGAGAGTGGACATGCAGTCTGGAAACGACACGGCTTACGCTCACTACGGCAACTTCTCCGTCGATTCCGAGGAGAGGCACTACACTCTCAGCGTGTCCGGCTACACAGGCACTGCAGGTGAACACTGTAAAAATGTTGTATTTTCCTGAACATGTGCAGCAGTGCACACTATATTTTGTACTATAACGTCGCTGTGTTTCTGTCAGGTGACTCTATGAGATACCATAATGGACGTCCATTCTCGACCCGGGACAAGGACGCCGATCCTCTGGGGATCCACTGTGCCCGGGCCTACATGGGAGGCTGGTGGTACAAGAACTGCTACAAGACCAACCTCAACGGTCTTTATGGCACCAACAGTAATAATCAGGTAAGGATTAGTCTCCAATGGGGTTTCAAACGGTTTTATCTTCTGTGCAGCAACACATTGACCCGATATCATCACTTTTCTCCGACACAGGGAGTCGTGTGGATAGACTGGAAAGGCAAAGACTCCTCCATCCCCTTCTCCGAGATGAAGTTCAGACCCTCCAGGTTCTCCCCTGCAACTCACGGCTGAGGGTTCACCAGTGTCCATCAGAAAAACTCACATCTGATGTAGAAAATCCAGAGGAGGGCGGATCTCACAGTCTGATTCTCAGAGCATGTGCAGTGGTTTTGATCGCTATAATGACGGCTATCACTACATTTGATTCAATGTGTGTATGCAAATTTGTTTTTTCTGAAGGAAAATATACCGAAAGAGGGGTAAAAGTTTTAAATTGCAACTTTTTGTATAAGTTTCTACTGTTCTGCCTGACCCCTACATTTCCACACAGTTTAATACCTTCCTGTGCAGCGCCATGCCACCCCACTACTACTGTAATTAAATATGCACTGTCTCACTCCATTGGAATAAATGTGGCTGTTGTGGGTCTGAAGTGTTGTTGTTTCATTGTGTGCTCTCTTTTTTTTCCAACAACATAAACTAAAGCCTGCGTCAGCTCAGATGTGTTGTTTTGCCCTTCAGCACGTAGCTGCAGTGTTTATCAGGCTGTCTCTTGTTACGTGTGATGCATTCATCTCATTGTAAGATATCCTGACCGAGAAAATATTTAGACATCCTTGAATTTAAGTGAAAACATCAACATGCAGACATGCATGCTGCGAGAGGGTTGAAGTGACAATAAATGGAACGAGCAGCGTGACCATCTGCTTTCTGCAGTGGGACACCAGCAATAAGTCCCAACATGGAGCTCTCAGTGGTCAGTGTGGGAGCTGTGTTCATGGTTTTACTGCTGCTGATGGTACACAGCTTCATCTCAGCTGGGAGAGACGAATCTGTTCAGGGGAATCACATGGGAGGTGAGTCAACAGGAAAATATGCTCATGTGCATATTTGACCGCACTGGTTGTATTTCCCTATTAAGAATCACTATTAGTGTTATGTTATTCCACATATGGATAAGTACAGATCACAGAACTTGATTATTGGTCAAATGGGTTTATATAATTTCCCATCATCCTCTCTCTCGCTCCATCTTACCTTTCTCTGTACTAACTCTGCCCAGACGTTCCATCTGGACGTCTCCCCAGCTCCTCATCTCCCTCGCTCCCAGGTCCCCCCGGCCACTTTCTCATCGGCAACATGATGGAGCTGACACACGATCATCTGCCGATTCACCTCACCAATTTGGCAAAACGCTACGGGAACATTTACCGGCTGAAATTGGGAAACTCAAGTAATCCTTTCAGATTTCTTTTGTGAATATTGTTCTAATCAGGTTTAGATGACCACCACACCAAACCCCTGTTTTTTCTTTCAGCCATGGTGGTACTTAACAGTAGTGCATTTATAAGAGAAGCACTGGTGAAGAAATGGTCAGACTTTGCAGGGAGACCAATCTCATACACGGGTAAACGACTTATACTTATTTTTCCATGTAGTACTATGCATGAGTAATGAGTTACTGTATGTCCTTAAAACCTTTACTGACTTGTATCAGGTGACACTGTGTCTGGAGGAGGGCGCACCATCTCTCTTGGGGATTATAATGAGGAGTGGAGGGCCCATCGACGTCTCGTCCACAGCACGTTGCAGCGCTGCTGTCAACAATCTTTGCATAACGTGATCGAGAGACAGGCCTTGTTTCTGAGAAAGGTATAAATAACAAGAGGAACAGATTGTATGGACACATCCAGCTAATCTAAAGTCTTAATAGTCTATAAAGTATAAAGCATAGATCTAGAATACAAACTGGATGTTTGTCTGTTTCCAAAGTGGCCACATAAAAAGGCAGAGTGTGGTTTGTTCACTGTTCAGGTTTTGATGGATTATCAAGGAAGTGCTGTGGATCTCTCGGAGGATTTCTCAATGGCTGCCAGTAATGTCATCACCACTTTGGCTTTTGGAAAAGAAGTGAGTATCTTTCACTCCACAGTTTGGTTTGTGTCTAAAAGGAGAGTTATAAATGAGCTTTTCATCAATGAACAGTTGTGGTTGTGGCAGAGCAGAGCTTCCGGTGCCTATTTATGCAGGAAACTGGGGAATTCCACTGTTTATGTTGCCCCTTTTTAGCAGCTTCCATTACCTACGTGTATTCACAATGTGCTACTCAGTTTCTGTTACAGTGCATTTCATTTGCAGGAAGTATTAAAACATAAATCCCTGTGTTTTTTTAGTATGACAAGAGTTCCTCAGAGGTGCATCAGCTGCACAACTGTTTGAATAAAATAGTTGCTCTGTGGGGCTCGCCCTGGATTACTGCTCTGGACTCCTACCCACTGCTCAGGGTCAGTAGATATGAACCCGTCTGATTGTAGGAAGCATGAGGAGACTCACAATCATGTTTACTAGACCTCACACAGATTATAACATCTGTTCTCTCTCTAAGAAACTACCAAATCCAGTGTTCTCCCGGCTCCTGAGCGAGGTGGCCAGGAGAGATGAGATTATAAAACAACATATCAACAATTACAAGGTCGGTAACAACAAATACCAAAGAATAAAAGGCATCAAAATGTGTGGGGTGGGCTAATCCTGCCACATTGCTCAGCTCACACATCGCTTGTTAAAATGAGACACATTATCCTCCAAATGTAAAAGTAGGTTTTTAGAGCTAAAGAAAGAATAATAATGAGAAATCATCTCAGATAGAATCACCTTTCAAATCAAATATTCTTTGCAGAAAATTTGTTGAATCCCAGCTCTCATCTGTTCACATTGATCAGCTGTGACTTTGTTTTCTGTGCAGTCACAAGACAAGAAGAGCGAGGGCGCCATCACAGGGTCCCTCCTCCAGGGCATTGAGGAACAGTGCAACACAGAACAAGGAGTGGTGAGGAGTGAGAACCAGGAGAGGTGAAGATGGAATGTATTGAAACAGACTATGAACTGGATTTAAAGATGTTTTTATATTATTCACCTGTTTGCTACAGCTCCTCACAGACACTCACGTGCACATGGCCACTGTGGATCTTCTCATCGGGGGAACAGAGACCACCGCAGCCTGGCTGAACTGGACTGTTGCCTTCCTTCTGCACAGGCCCGAGGCAGGAAACCCTTTCACTTAAAACACCTTGAACACATTTACAAAGCCCAAAGTTCATATCCATATATCTGTCTTCTGTTGTTTTAATCTCCAGGTGCAGAACATGGTGCATGAGGAGTTGTGCACAGTACTGGAGGGCCGATATCCCAAGTACAGTGACAGACACAGACTCCCCGTCCTGTGCGCTTTAATCAACGAGGTGCTCAGACTGAGACCCGTTGCCCCGTTGGCGGTGCCGCACAGAGCCATCAGAGACAGCAGGTCCGCAGAGCGACGAGAAACAAGCATCAACTAGAAGAGTGCATACAGTCCCCATATGAAACCACATTTAAATTCACTAGATCTGGATATATCAGTCCCCTAAATATGTCTGATTTGTTTCATCAAGATCCATGAATTCTTCTCTGAGAAATCATTGAAAAGAAAAACCCTCAATCTCTTAAACTTAAAATGTGCCCCACGTAACTGTGTGTGTTTCTAAAGTGAAAAAAAAATCCTGGATCAGTCCAAAGTAACATTGGGAAATATGTTCAGTAGGTTTCTGGTAATCCTGCTCACAAGCAAACAAACAGACAGAGGTGATCACGTAGCCTCTTTGGCAGAAGAAATGAAATGACACAAAAAGAGTGAGGCCTGCTGGAGATAATTTCTCTGTTGGCCAGAGCCTTTTATTGACATTGGTACAAGTTGGTACAAACACACATTTCCCCCAAATAAGAAAACAACAATGAAATAGGACGGATTTGGATCTGATTTGATGCACAATCCTATCATAAACATTGAAGAACAACTTAACGAAATTGTGAAAAGCAATTATGTCAGACATGGAAATGACAAAGAGAACAAATAGCATGGCGCACACACTGGAATATTTCTACAGCTACAAATCACGAGCATTCATTTGAAGTGTGTTGCGATACTAACAAACACTTGAGTCCTTGGGATCAGGTGAGGCCTGGAACAGAACACACATCTCTTACTCACTAATTTTGTGTTCTTCTGTTACATTTATGTACAATATTTGATCTGCTCTTCACTTTGCATGATGACAGATGTATAATCTCATATTCAGCATTGCAGGTTACTTCATCCCTAAGAACACAGTCATCATTCCAAATCTTTTTGGAGCTCACCATGATCCCGCAGTGTGGACTGACCCATACAGCTTCAGACCAGGTACTGCTCAAACTACCGGACAAATACCTTTCACTTGGCTCAGCAGCAGGCCTCAAATAAAGAAGCTGCTCCCTCTCTCCCTCAGAGCGCTTTCTGGAAGGAGGAGGAGGCTCCACCACCCGCTCCCTGGTGCCTTTCGGAGGGGGCGCTCGGCTCTGCCTGGGGGAGTCTGTTGCCAAAATGGAGCTCTTTCTGTTCACGGCCTACTTGCTGAGAGATTTCCAATTTGTCCTTCCCGAAGGCGAGGCGTCTCTGCCCGACCTGAGAGGAGTCGCGAGTGTGGTGCTGAAGGTCAAGTCCTACAAAGTTATAACACGTCTAAGACCTGTGATTGATCCCTGAGGGTTAGGGTTAGGTGCATAGGGTTAGGGTTAGGGTTAGGCTTAGCATATGCTGATTTGATGCTTAAACATTAGTTTGTCTCTGTGCATATGAATGAATAGTTTTTTCTGTTTCTTTGTTTTGCTATATTAAATAAGTGGATATCCTGATTAAAACAGCATTTTCATGGGTTCATTAGGGCCTAGTCGCATGTACACATATGTTACAGTGGTGAACTTTTGCCTCCTGTTCATCTGTGAGAGCGAGGAGGCGGATAAAACACTTTGTTTCCTGTGGCAGAGCAAACTGCAGCGTGGCTTTGAACCGTGATATTCGCTTTGCGTATATGAGTAACATGTCGACATGTGCCAGGCAATAATTTTGTTTCTGGCAAAGCAAACTCTACAGGGCAGGTTTTAATGTTGTATTTTGATGTATTCCTGTACTTGTCTTTATATATTTTATTGTACAGCACTTTGATCAACTCACGGTTGGACGTTTTAAATGTGTTTTACAAATAAACTTGACTTATTCATGAAGTTATAAAGTACTGATCAGTGTAGCACAGTGCTATGACAGTCATCACCGATTACATCAAGGTATAACGCAGAGATAACACGGAATACCAACCTGTGATCAGCTGCTGTCTAAGACAATCAGAAAACTGTGGAGTCATGACTGATCATACACCCTCCAGTAAAGTCCTCATGTACTGTGGCTGAGACTGAATTATGTCCTGATGTGTTCAGGTTAAGCTTGTTACAGGTTTGACTATGTACAGGTCCGTTATAAAGTACTTCCTGTTTCATCGAAAAACTGAAATTCCCCACCACAGACCAGATCCACCAAAACTAAAAACTTCCTCATATTAAGATAGTCTGAAGACCACAAGGGCAACATTTGAAGTTGATCAAATTGTTAAACATGTTTCCTTGTAAAAGTTGGTTATAAGTAGGCGGTCCAAAATCGCATGAATAATGATAATGATTTCCAAATGACAGATTTCCTCTCAGGTTGAGGGTTTGGCTCCAGGAGCCTGTTTAAAAGCTCAACGTAACAGACGAGTGTTTACCAAAATTCATACATCTAGTACATATTTAAAACTGGGGGCTTTGATTTTCAAACCTGCAATCGAGCCATTTCACCACACATGCACAACCCATAATTTAGGTCTGACAGCAGCACCCAGTGGACAAACACGGGCCGTGCTACAGAAAGTGAAGACCGAAGATGTGTCTCATGCTCTCATGTTATAGCTCTGGCTTGTAAAAGTGTTAGTATTTTCACCACTAGCCATCTTTTAACAGCTGACAGAGACAAAAGGAGTTACTACAAAGTTATATTTTCTTGAACATGTGACAAACAGGAAACATATTACAGTAAAATCACAACTGACAGAACCTCATGAAGACACAGTTTAGTGTTAAATGTGTAAATGTGTGATCATGAACACTGATTCCTCTCAGGGGCTGGTTTCAAACAAATGAGCTGACACAATGTCATTTCCTGAAAATATGTTTTGGAAAACTTCTGCTATCAGCAGATTTGGCAATGAGCAAGAAAATCTATACGAGAAGAGAACCTGTGAGCGAGAGATGAAAGATGGCTTCTCTGTCTCTGCTGGAACTCTGTCTCCTCTCTCTTACATGGACAACAGCTGGGGTTCAGTCACCAGGTAATGGCAAAGTGATTATTAACTATTACCAATGATTATGAAAAGGTTTTCTTCTTCATCTGTTTTGATACATTTTATCTGTAGTTAATTTATTGTCGGATATGGTTTGATAAATCCAGGCTTTAAGGGTCTGTTATCAATTCATATTTCAATATGGAAAATGGAAAATTGGAAAACAATCGATCTGACGAATGAAAAACTAAAATCTTGAAAATGTATTTCAATTTTTACCCTGTATGAACTAATTTTCAAAACGTTTACTGTAAAATGAATACACAGTTAAAACGAATTGATCTGAACAGTTTTAAGAAACATTCCAGACAGAGTCACTATCAGCTGAGTTTACAGTATGTTGAGTGTCACTGGTATCACATACAGTACATACATTTTTCAGCTCTCTTAATGAAGATGGAACTCTGGTTGAGGTTAATTATAATTTCCTCAGAGCTATAACTTGGACAAATAAATACTTCATTTCATTTTCTCCAACAGATCATCTGGTGATGTTCTCCCTCCCTATGGTCAGTATTTCTTTGCCATGTGGGATTTCCTCTATTAAATCCTGTTCCTCTGTTAACTGGAGCGTGGTTGAAGGGTTTGGTTCGGCTGCTGAGGTGGTGAGAGCTGGAAGAGTGAGCGCTCCAAACGTCCCCAGGTTGGGCCTGCTGCAGGACTGCTCTCTGGAGATCAACCGCCCTGTGCTCAGCGATGCACAGCTTTACTCTTGTGACAGTGGAGGTCTCAGGTCAAGTGTTTCCCTTCGGATTCTCCAACGTAAGTGAGCTCATTCTCCTGGTAGCTCAAACAATCCTTGGATTTGTTAATCGCAATGTCACAGTGGTTACTTTTTTGTTTTCATTCACCAGTTACTGAGAGACCGGCTCCTGCAGAGGGCACAGTGGAACTTCAGTGTTTCCTCAACACATATAAAGGATACGTTGCATGTGACAACCCAGAGTTGCACATCACGTGGACTGCTGAGGATAACACTCCGATAAATGGAAACAGATTTCACTTTGAAAAACTCTCTGATTGTTTCTCTAAACTGATCATCAAGAAGAAACTGACGGACCACCTCAGAAAATGGAGATGCCAAGTGACTCAGAACGACGTTGTTAAAGCCTCCATCAGTCACACAACAACAATAACAGGTACTAATCTGTGCTCACGCCTAATGACAGATGTCGTTTAAAACGTGTAAAAGTGTAACCAGTTCTCCCTTTGCCCCAGATGGTGTAGAGGAAGTGTTCGCTGCAGTGGGTGAGTCAGTGTCACTCTCCTGCAGCAGCACTTCCTCTCTCGGTGTCAGTGGCAGCATGAGGTGGGCAGTGGGTGGAAGACCCCTCACACACAATAACTCACGTGAAAAGGACCAATCAGAGGCCTTTCATTTGAACAAAGACTCGTCACTGCTCATCGGTGAAGTGACGGCTCTGAATGCAGGAGACTACCAGTGTTCAGAGGCCGCTGATGAGAAAAAGGTTTTAAACAAAATCAGACTGCACACCCTCGATGGTGAGTATAACATCTGTTCAACTTAGAGGTGCAGTGTGTGGAATCTAGTGACCTCTAGTGGAGAAGTTGCATGTTGCAGCTGAATACCCTTCCCCTCACCCTTCTCTTCTAAACACGAATGAGAACCTGTGGCAGCCTTCAGTTGTTCTAAAAATTCATGAGATGTTTAGTTTGACCAGTCTGGGCTACTGTAAAAAACATGGCGGCCTCCGTAGAGAGGACCCACTCCCGATGTAAATATAAAGTATGTAAATATAAAGGGCCCATTCTGGGGTGAAGAAAACAACAATTCGTACAATTTAGATGAAACTCACTAGTGAAAACAGAATTATTTTAAATTCATTTTCTGCCAATAGATCCCTTTCAGCTAAATCTTACACACTGGAATTTTAAATCAAGCCACGTTAACTGCTATTACAACTTTTCTCTGTATGTTTTGTGTTTACAGTTACTTCACAGTGCGGAGCAGACGGACATAATCTCACCCTGACGTGTGTGCTAACCTGCACTAACACATGTGACAAAGACTTTAATTTAACCTGGTCTGGTGAGGGCCAAACTATCTGGCAGAGTGGTTTGATAAACCACAGTAACACTCTCATAAACACACTAATTCTCCCAGTTTGTTCTCGGAGCTCGGCTGAAATAAAATGCTCTGTGCACAGAGAGGGTGTCGTGATGGCAACAAAGGAGTGGGGCTCTGTCAGCTGTAAGTATGAGCCGTGATATTATAGCACTTTCCTGATTAAAGCAACATGATGCTCCATTGTTTCTGAAACAGGGCGTAAATGATAATAATTCATTGTCCCCAGCTTTGCAGACGCCTGCATGGTTAGTCCTTCCTCTGGGCCTCGGGATGTGTGTAGCTGCTGGAGGAGTCTACTTTAAGAGGAAGCGCAAGGATGCAGGTACTGATAATGAGGATTCAAGAGCCTTGATGTCAATGAACCGATACCTGGATGGCTGATGTTTTCCTTCATTTCTTTTTGCAGCACATGAACAGTCAAGTATTGGAATGGTAAGAGGAAACTGAAGAAACTAGAAAGTCACTCAGTAGAGCACATACCTCCACCAAGGCCCGACAGTCTAGATGTTTTTTTTTCATCAAGATCCATGAGTTATTCTCTGAGAAATCAAGGAAAATGTTAAAGTGGAAAAAAATATCTGCATCAGCCCTAAAATGTAATGGCTTCTTCCTTGAGTCACACCCAACCTCTCCACAAACTTTCATAGAAATTGGTGGATTAGTTTTTGCTGCTAACAAACAAACACAGACAAAAACATATTGGTGGAGACAATAACAAGAAAATAATGCTAAAAACAAAGATTGCTGCAGAATGTTTTTGTCGAGCTGAAATATCTTAATGCAAAAACTCTTCTCCAATTCCTCTTCACAGACTAACGTGTATGAGGATGTAAATAATGCGGAACTACAACAGAAAGAAGAATCCAACAGAGAAGCAGCCGCCGCCACTGAAAGTTTCTATGATATATTACAAGCTGTGAACTAGATCCTTTTATTGTTTGTGTTTTTGTCCCTATTTTAACCTAAATGAAGAAATTTCACAACCATCAATGAAATAAAAAACAAGTTTTCAAAGAATGTGTGATCATTCATCAACCTGCAGATATGACTTCAAATCGGACGAAGGGTTTTCATGAAAGATCATGTTTTTATTTAATTTTAAGTAAAATGGATGGTTACAAATGGGGAATATGGGCACAGTTACTCTTCTTTTCAACTCAAAGAATACAGTTTAGTTGAGGGCTTTAGCTCTTTTGACATAACTTTAAACTTAAACTGTACTAACTACATAAACAGGTCCAACCTAAGGTGTTGATTTGTTTCTGTATCTGGGAAAGTGGAAAAACAGCAAAATCCAAACTCCAAAATACTGTATTTCTAAACTAAACTGTCTCATATTTTGAAAACTTCTTGTTTTAGCTGATGTCACATATTTTTAGATGCAGCATCAATGTCCCCATCCAGATTAGACAACAAGCAGGAACATCTTCTTTTCTTGAGCAGCTTTTAATAGTGAACTGCAATAAAGGAGAGAAAAGTTGTTATTTGGTCATTTGATCATGAAGAGAATTAAAGTATGCTTCTGTGATTTCATATTAAATGTACCACTTACACGTGATCGGGGTTTCATTCTCGCATTGCCGGTAGATACTGTTGACCCGTAGGTTTAAAGGATCTGTGAGATCGAATGAAAGGTCGTCAGTGGAGAGTTGAACAAAGCTGGTGGGGGGGGTCACCGTGACTGAGTCAAAACAGGAAATGAGAGAAACTCACCATCTGAGCATGTCACTCCCTCATAAACGTGGTCAAGCTGCGTAAGTGTCCCTGATCAACAACAAGAGAAAAAGCAGCTGTCAGGAGACTTCACACTGCAGTCGTGTCAAAGCTGAAGCATGTGCACAGATCAGACCTGCTGCTGGGGAGCTCTGGGTTTGCTGTGGGAGTTTCTGGGTGTTACGGCAGCAGTGAATTAACACTCCTATCACTGCAGCAGCGACGACAATCCCAATAACGACTGAAGACACAACTGCGATAACTGTTCCCATGCTCTCCTCCTGCCTCTTTTCTGGGAGAGGTTCAGTGCTTGTCAGTGCTGAGGGAGACAGGAAGTGAATTAAAAAAGATTAACTGACAAGATAAATACAGTATATATAAAAAGTAAACAAACCTTGCTGAGTCTGTGCTGCAGTGACCGGAACGGGTGTGACCTCGACAGCATCTTCAGTTTAATAAAGGAAACAGAAAAAGCACAGCTATGTATATTGTCATTTGTTGGTGTTAATGATGATGCCAAATATAGTTGCTTAAGAAATTACCTTGGACTTGAACTCTGATGTCAAAGCAGCGTCGAGTTTGATTGTAAGTGTAATTACATCTGTACCACGCGCTGTCACTTGCTCTCACAGACAGGATAACCAGTGATGTGTGGTTGACTTGAACCCGCTCAGAGGGGAGGGACTGAGGCTCACCTCCTTTTACCAAAAACCAGGAGATATTCTGGGGCCTTGGTGTTACGTCCACACTGCAATTCAGTTTGATGGGTTTGCTAGGTCTTGCCGTCAATGCTTGCAGGACTTTGCAGTCTGAAAGAGGAGAGTTTTTTTTTAAAAGTGAATCATTTGTGATTTATTTGCAACATGAGAATAAAACGTGTCATCTCACCTTTAACTACTAAAGATGTGTTTTTGACCAGCGTGCAGTCCCAGCCTTGACACATTTCACAGCTGTAGAGTCCCTCATCAGATTTTTGTACTTTTGTGAGAAGGAGAGACATCTGTCCTTCCCCATCCACTTTCCACTTCACACGTTTGGCGAGCTGGGTTAGGGTTAGGGTTAACTGGGATTTATGAGGCCAGGCCAGGACAACTTCCATCCGACCAGTGTCTGTGGAATGCTTCATCCACCTGACTCTGTAGCAGCTCTTTGGATCCGTCATGTTTGCATTGACACAAGGGAGAGTTGCACCCTCTTCTAGATAAGCCGTTACAGTCGATGTTGAGTCGGCTTTGAAGTGATTACGCCCCCAAAAAAAGATCAGGTTTTGAGAAGCACATAGAGGAAATACTGTTTAGTGTATTTGAAAATGATCTGCTTTCAGTATCAGAAATACAAAACAGATTATCAAAGATTGCACAAGACATTTATAAAATATACATTTAACAATACTTTATACCTTTGTAGTTATCAAACTGTCATAGTATATACTGAATACTGCAAAAGGAGTATTGTCTACTGATGATAAGAAAGAAATCGGATTCCCTGATTAAATCTGATTAAGATTATTCAGTGACCCACTCACCTCTGCAGTCTGATACCATCATTACCAGACCTGACAACAAGAGACACTGTGGATAGAACGCTGCCATTCTCCGTGCAAGTTCAGACAAAAGGCTGATGTTCTAGGTATAATGGGGTGTTTTTTTTTTTTGTCTCCACCTATTTTCAGTTCTTTAAGTCGCACAAAAGTCTCATAAGGAAACTACCTGCACAGTGAGATGTTCCTCGGTTGACTCGTTTATGTGGCTATTAGCGCCACCATGTAGCCAGGACTAAGCATTACATCAACCTGACCACTGACCACTGGCCACATAAGTTGCACATGGGGCTCATGGTTAAATGTGAGCAGGGAAAGTGAAAAGAGAAAGAGGAATTGACTCTGTGAAACTTTCCTCAACAACAAAAACTTAGCCTCCTAAGCAAATGTATTATTCAATTAATGTGTATTTAACCCTGATCTTTTTTTCTAACCTAATTCAAATTTCAACAGATCTTATAAGAGCTTATACATTCGAATGAGTCCATCCTCAGCCATTACACAGTATTTATCCTGTAAGCAAACATCTCTCAATGAAGTGTTACAACAGAGCTTTTTACTTCCTTATCTGGTCAAATTCAGACTTACTGTGAACATTATCATATGCCTGTTGACCTCAATTTGCTGTAACCTTAAATACGACGCAGGAACCTCACTAATGCAAACTGAAACTTTCTCACTCCACTTCCTCTTCTGGCTCGATTTGCAAAAGCCCCATCAAAAAGCTTTCTCTGTGTCAGTGGAGTTTCCACAGTCGCTCAGCTCTATGCACAGCAATGGACAGCAGGGTTCAAGGTTAGTCAGACTTTTCCCCACACTGTGTTTGTTTATCATTTTATCATCTTTAACTACTTTAATTTTGCAAGTGCAGTTAAAACAACAGTAAGTTGTGTATTTCTTGAATGGAGGATTTGTTTGGTCTCTCACAGGCGGTAAAGCATATGGCGTCCTCAAGTCTCATCAGGAAGAAAAACTGACCTCTGTTAATGAGGTGTGTTGAACTGAAAGTTACTATCTTGGTAATAGAGTTCCCAGGTTAAAGAAGTTACGTTTATTTTTTCCCTTGTGCTCCTCCAGGCCTTTCTTTCAGATCCCCAATATGCAGAAGAGGAAGAGCTTGCCTCAAAGCTTGAAATGTTTAAAAGTGAGTATTTAAGGGTCACTAATCTTATTCCAATGTTTCCTTTTCCTACAGTGATTTTGTATATTATGTGTATGTATTGATCACCAAAAATGTTCCAATGTTTGCCTATAAAATGTTGAGTCACAGGTAGTAGACAAGTCGACTATGGGACTAAAGCATTTGGTGGACTGTCAGATTTCTTTTGAATGAGATTGTGTTTTCTTGTATTACAGAAAAATACATGGAGTTTGATCTGAATGACAAAGGAGAAATAGGTAAGAGTGCAACGGTGCAATTTATTTTGCAACATTAAGCAACTTTTGCTCACAGTTGTGACCCAGAATAAATGTCTCTTCACAGAATATATGTTTGTATAAATCTGTAATAATCAGTATAATAATTTCACAGATATAATGGGGTTAAAACGAATGTTGGAAAAACTGGGTCTGGCCAAGACTCACCTGGAGCTGAAAAAGATGATGTCAGAGGTGGTTGGAGGGACGTCGAAAGACACTTTTGGCTACAATGACTTCCTGAATATGATGCTGGGAAAAAGAAATGCAATACTAAAACTGTGAGTATAAAATAGAGAGCGGCTGAAAACCCAGAGTTGGGTAACAGGAGGTTTAGTCCTGTTCCCAAATTGCAAAAATAAAGCTGTGTTTTGAAATGTCTCAGTCTTTAAACATGAAAAAAAAAAAAAAAAAAATTAAGGCTTAACATGAAAAGTATCCTAAGTATCTAATGAGGTACAGTATTTAAGACGTCTGACAGTTTTTCTGAATCAAAATCTGTCAAAACTTTACAACAATATATTTTAAAGCAGCTGACTTGTCATTTTCTTCATTTAAGGATCTTGGCATTTGAAGGCATGGGGAAGGAACAGGAGCAGAAAGATGTTGGACCACCTGGTCGCAAAAAAATTTCAGACCTGCCCTGAACAAGCTCTTCATTCTAAACTGGAATGAGTCTCATTGAGACTTTTTTTTTATGTTAACTCCTAAATGCTTTAAAATTCATGTCAATAGAGGAAAATCTAAAACTTTTTTATTAAATAACTGAATCTACATAAAAATATTTGTGCATTCTGTGTTGTGTGATTATGACAAAAGGTTAAACGCTACAGTACCATACTGTACCTACAACATTGTGATAAGTTAAACATAAGAATATCAATGTATGTTATATTTGTATTTGCTTTTTTTTGTTTGCTAACATTTAAATATGTTTGTGATGAAATGTTTTCATTTATTGGAAAAATAACCAAATCTATATACATATAATAAAAAGTAAGTGAAGAAAAGAGGAAACGTTTGAACTCATTATTTTAAAAAGACATAAAAATAAAGAAAAAAATCGCAATTTCTGTGAAGTGAAAATAAATAAATTAAGGTTTTTATTCTGTGGTTTCATTCCTGTTCCTGTGGCTTTATTTTGAAAACTCCGGATGACCGGAAGCCGTGTTTGTCTTCCGGTGAACGAGGTCATAGGAAACAAGCTGTAAAGTTTATGTTTATTAATCTAGAGAAGGTGAGTAAAGTGATTTTATATGAACAGCAGCTTACACACGACAGAGAGGACTCGTTTATATATGATGCACTTAGAATAAATCATTTCCACACCGTCTGCTGGACGATGTTTTTTTTTAGTTAATCCCTGCTAGCAAACAAGCTAGCGTGTAAACCCAGAGCTAACACAAGCAGCAGATCTCACACACACACACTCAAAGGTACATTTAAGATTATATACAAGTCACATCGCAAAGTCAATACGCAACTGTTTAGCTTGTAGCTCATATTGTGTGCATATAATGTTAAACCCGTGCTTGTAATGTTGACAGCGCTAGAATCTTTTCGTTTAGCCTTTAGCTAACCACCGTGTTTTGGTCCGTGAGCAGGATGAGCAGCTCAGAGGAGGTGTCCTGGATCTCCTGGTTCTGTGGACTGAGGGGGAATGAGTTCTTCTGTGAGGTCAGTTTCCTGGATCCATGTCAATCTTAACACCTCCTCTTCCTCCCCTCAGGCTGTGACAGCTGAGCACCTCAGGCAGCACGAAGCCATTTCTACATGTCAAACATCAGGAGTTCACTGCCCTGTGTGTAGAGCTGCAACCAGTAAAATACTTATTTATTGATTGACAAATCTGTCAATCAATAAATAAATCTAAAATTTAAAGAACTTTAAAAGATGTCAAACATTCGCAGGTAACTGCTTTATGTAATGGTAAACTGAATTTAGTTGTTTGGCCATAGTCTCCTGATGTGAACATTACTAATAACCAGTGGGTGAATCATAAACATGACGCATCATAACCCAAGATTATATAAAAATGTAATGTAACTCTGCAATTAAGAGTGGGTGAAAATTTCCCATTCAAAACCATAAAAATTCTTAGCTGGCTACAAATATCATAGTAAGTACTTACCGATTAACTTACACGTAAATGGAACAATTACTCCTTATTTTCTATTTTTAGTTAGTTTCATTTCATTTTCACAACACTGCACATTCACCCCCCCCCCAAAAAAAAAATCACATCCCCTTTCAGTTTTTACTTTGCTCCAGAGGAAGCATATTTAATCTCACATGTATCTTATGATAAAAATGTCAAATCGGTACTCCTGGACTTCCTGTTTCACAGCACGTCACATTTCCGTACCTTGAACAAATACATGTTTCACAAGTTAGCAATAATGTAATGACTACCACTCGGTAGTCGTACATAGGGACTTACAGTTCAACCAACTGCTGTTTGCTGCTAATCTTTCCCACTGAAGCACACGGAGCCAGACTCACAAAGCACCTTGATGAGAAATGTTTAAGGATCACTTAGAATAACAACACTAGGAACAGTGGAGTCTGTTGGCATCAGTGTGAGCCGCAGTTCAAACTCTAATTTTAACCCCATGCTTTGTTTATTGGCAGTATCAAAGTAATCCAGTTAAGCTCTTATGTAATGTTTCCAAACCAGTGTGCCGTGACAATGTGCTGCTGCCACAGTAATTAATGCAATTAACTGCCATTCATGGTCTCCCACTGCTGCGCTACAGGTCGACGAGGACTACATACAGGACAAATTCAACCTGACAGGTTTGAATGAGCAGGTGCCTCACTATCGTCAGGCTCTGGACATGATTCTCGATTTGGAGCCAGGTGAGAGACCATTAAGGAAGTTGTCATGTAAAATTAGACAAAGCGGTGAGAAGAGATTTAACTGCCCGAGTTTCTTTTAACTGACAGATGAGGAACTCGAAGACAACCCGAACCAGAGCGACCTGATAGAGCAGGCTGCAGAGATGCTCTACGGGCTTATACATGCACGTTACATCCTCACAAACCGAGGCATTGCACAAATGGTAGGCTGCTGCTTCACTTGCTCATCTAACTTCAAATTCTTACGTCATGAAAGCACTGATTTCTAAATTTGTTGTTCTCCGTAGTTGGAAAAGTATCAGCAAGGGGATTTTGGCTATTGCCCCAGAGTCTATTGTGAGAATCAGCCAATGCTTCCTATTGGTAAGTCAGACTTTTTCTCAGCCTTCACAATAAACATATTATGCAAGAACCATGCTGCACGTAACTTTGTGACTAAGACAAAGTGTCATCATTTATCTCCTGTCTGGTGTAGGTTTGTCAGACATCCCAGGAGAGGCGATGGTGAAGCTTTATTGCCCAAAGTGTATGGACGTGTACACCCCGAAATCCTCCAGACATCACCACACAGATGGAGCCTACTTTGGAACAGGATTCCCCCACATGCTGTTCATGGTGCACCCAGAGTATCGTTCAAAGCGACCAGCCAACCAGTTTGTGCCAAGGTCTGTCTAACTTGACACTTCCTGTCACTTATTATTATTGATGTTATCCAGCATTAACTAAGACCTTCTTTCACACGCTATAATTTTATGAACATGTTTTCATCAGTTTAATGTAGTGATGATCAAAAGGCAGAACGTGCACCAGATATTTATTCATGCAAATAATGTGGACTGTTTACTGACTGATATCAGTACTAAGAAATCTCTCTGTGTCCAGGAAGTGATCATATTTTTGTTTTTTTTAGGCTTTACGGTTTCAAGATTCACCCAATGGCTTATCAACTTCAACTTCAGGCTGCATCAAGTTTCAAGAGCCCAGTCAAGACAATTCGCTAGAGCTCCGCTTTCACAAAGATGGTGGACTCAAGGACTTTGTCGTTTACTACTCGTTTGGAGCAATAGATTATATACCCTCAATAAATGCCCATACAGTTCTCCAAACTCACATTTGTCAATACACATTTTCATAGTTTTTTCAACAAGTTTTTCTGTATTAAACATGTAATTATTCCTAAAGGATCAATCTCTTCATTGATTTTTCAACTGATGTCAATTCATCTTTTCACATTTTAGGGTTTGTTTTGAGCAGAAGTGGCTTTAACTGAAGGCTGCACTTTGCGGTTTATTTGCAGTTGATTGAATGTAACAGGAAATGTCACCACCACCTTCCCCCTGATAGCTTTCAAGTTATTAAAATGCTTAAAATCATATTGACTTGTACTGCAGAGCAAATATTGGAATGTGCATGAGATTGTATTCTATTAATTGCAATGTGTATGTATAAGGTGATATTTTTAAGAAAGTATGAAAACCAAATGGAGTAAGAGCTCATTTTTAAATGGACCTAAGTTTGATTTCACTTTTGTTTTGACAGTTTAGTTTCCTTGAAATTCACTGGCTGTGTTTGTCCTCGATTCTTAGGCTTATTTTGCATATTTGTAGTTTCATCCTGTTTACATTGCAATCGAGACACACTTTGATTGAACATGGGGCTACATCCACTATGAGAAAAGTAAATGGCATTAAATATTTATCTCTTACCAAGATCTCATTAACATGTGCTTCACACATACACAGCCCACCGGAATGCAACATAATGCATATTTTATTTTTTTCATAAAAAGACGGATAAGTCACAAAGCAACAATATTTTCCATCGTCTAAAAACTAATTTTCTTCAAGTGGAATTCTACAATTTCTTCCAGGGGAGTTTGCTGTTGTCCATGTAACTACAATAACTTCTTTTTGGGGTTAAAAAAAAAAAGTTTGCTAACAAACATTCTATCTAAAAAGGGATCCGTATATTTTTAAAGTATTTCCACCTCTATGGAAAGATCCAGGATAACAGCAAGTGAGAGAGCAAATCTACTAAGAGTATATGGTAAAAAGGCTTTTACAAACTTGGTTGATAATGAATGGAATATTTAACATTGTGACATCTTCAGTGGAAACCAGCTTGTGTTGCAACATCACAGTACATCAACTCACATGACACATTTCCTACTTTACAAATAAATTACTGTATAGTAGAACATGTAAAAAAGACAACTTGTGCTCCTATGAGAGAAAAGCCACATATACAGGGACAGCTGCCTTCACCTCTTATACATGTGTTTACCGTGACAGACAAGCTTTTATATTAATTGACCTCACTGAGCTGAACATAAATGTACATGTAGGTAGGGTAACAGGGATGGATATACATATATGGACATTCCACATACAGTCATGGAGGTCTGTAGTCTTACAAAGAATATCAAAACCTGAGATAAACAGACTTTTTTTTTTAAATCAACCAAATATATTGAAAGCAGTTATGACTTCTATGCTACTGAATAAAACATGGCTGAGGGAAGCACTCCATTGTCACACGTAAATTGTGAAAAGGTTTGATAAACTTGGTGGACTACAAGAGGAAACGAATAAGAATGATTCAGGGCGTCAGGCAAGACTTAAGATTCGGTAAACAGCACATTGGCAACCTACAATTTCATGAGAAGATGGATATGAATAACTTAAAAACCTCAATTTGTACAAATACTATAAAAGCATCAATTCTATAAAATAGAGAAATATTTCAAAATAGATCAATTTGTAATTCAAACTTTACAATGACGTGTAGGCTACCGTTTCCTTCGCTGGTTTGAAAAAAAAAAGAAAAGATTTTAGGTTTTCGTTTTTTGTACCTGAGCAGTGAACAAAGCGAACAAACTGTCCAAAGCACAGAATATCTTTGTTCACATATTAATGTGAGGTATGTCATTTCATTAAAAAAAAAAATAAGGTCTCTCCTGAATTAAATAGACAAGCAAACAACAAGAGTTACCTTGAATGTAGTCTTAACGTTCCCTCGCAGCACCAAGGGGATAAATGCTGAAAACTGTGTCTAAACTAGCATGGTGACAGTGCGTTTGTATAAAATTAACAATTTAAAAACAACTAGGAAATTAAAAGCATTTAAAAGCAAACATAACTGAGATCACATAACTGAAAATGCTGTCTTTCAACCAATAGAAGTGTATTTGCTAAGCGTATTTTTCGAACATCAGGATAAGTATTTAACAAAAACTGAAAACCTGTGCTGCTGCCGTCTACCTACAATGAACAGCTCGACTGAAAAAAAAAAAAAGATTCCACAAACATTTCATCTACTCAAGTTATTCAATTTAGTTGCAGATGTGTGAGATATTTCTTTTTGGGTATTTGTGTGCGTAGATAGAGCTGGTCAGTGCGTGCTGATCGCTGCACTCCGATGACGGGGTGGCGGACGTGGAGAGTCCAAGAAATAAATGAAAGTGGGGATTCAGTTACAATGCTGATGCTCCGCCATGTTTCTCCTGCAAGACGGGACAAGTCAAAAGGGTCATCATCATCATCATCATCATTAGAAAGTTAAATACTTTGCTGTCAAGAGTTAGATGAGAAGATCATGACTACATCTAATGTCCTTTAAATATAAAGCTACAGCTAGCAGCAGATTAGTTTAGCTTAGCATAAGGGCTCCACAAAGTAATTGCTCCCAGCTATAGACAAAGATAAAGATGGCCGACATGACAGCTCCCAAAGGTGAAGCCAATATATACATATATATACTGTAAATAATGTATTTGAAGGAAGTGGATACTGTGGCTCTTCATCACATCACTACTGTACAGACTTTGGCTCCAAATCAAAAGATGGCGTCACTGACGTCTAAAGTGGAGACGCGTCATCCATCTTAATGCACAGCCAAACCTTAACATCAAATTGTCCTTTTTATTTTTTAAGTTAAACAATTAAGATATATATTACACATTAATGAACTTAAGGTGCTTTTTTTTTACTTTTAGCTGTTTCGCCTGTATTTATGCTAAGCTAAGTTAGCCAGGTTCAGGTTCTGCCCAGTACTGTTTTTGTGTCCTGGGTCGAGGGTTTGTACCTTATCTGGCTCAATGTCAGAGTCTGCAGTTATGACAATCCTCTTCTCCACACGAGTCTCTGAGGATCCACCTTTCACTACCTGGTAGAGGGAAGAACAAATATGTAACCAAGATGCAAATAACATGATATTCAACTGAAAAAGGCAAGAGCTGGATTTTTCATGCTGGCCTTTGAGATGTGAGTGGTAGTGGTGGTGACTGTGGTGCCACTAGTGGTCTCTGAGGTCTGGGAGCTGGACACCGTTGTGCTGTCTTTGTCCTCGTCTGTCCCATCATCTGTCACCTGAGGACAAACAGCAAAGAAAAGGTGGACTGAATATAATTTTAGGTTATGTGACCCCTGAGCATCAGCCAGGGAAGTTTCTGTGCTGCCTCATGCTCATTGTGGAGCCCCTGGCCTGGTCCTCCCAGACCTGCTGAGAGTCAGCTTGTGCTGCAATCTCCTCCATGCTATACAGGTGAGACAGATCTGGGCTGAGCAGGTGCTGGAGCCCCTACCTTTGAAGACTCATAGGTGAAGGTCTTGGTCGGGACGATAGGGACCTCTGTGGTGGAGATGCCGGTGGGTAAGGAGATGGAGGCAGCTGTGATGGTGACTGTCTGGGTCTGCACCAGAGGGGGCTGTGGATGGGAGCATAGCCCCATGAGTTGTTGGCTGTTTAACCGGAGAATTGGCACCACACAGCAACCATTTTATCTCATTTTTCTCCTCACCAAATTTCTTTTGATTAATATTTTTGGAAACAACAACCTTGTTAATCCTCTTCCCACCACCAGCTATCACAGAGAGGAAATGGGAAACGGAAAATATAAAGCCAGAAGTTGGTTTGGAAAGATGATGAAAGTAAAATAAACGCGTTAGAAACGTTTTGTGGCAGAAAAGAACATGCTCATGTTAAAGTGACCCGTCACCTCAGTTGAGAAGAACTTAGCACACCACTGTGCAACACATCTGCGGCAAGCAGTTACATTTGACCAGTAGTTGGCGTAATTCACACCACAACTCGCCATTATAGAATCACAGGTTTAATGTCATGGTGCTGCAAAGAAGTGAGCAAGTGTGGCTGCCGTGAAATCATACAGAGGCCAAGCAGAGACAGAATCAGCATCACCCTGAGGGAGTCAGGAGACTACCTGGAAGCAACGTATGACCTGTGGACCATGGCTCCTGAAATAGGAGGCTGGGGCAGATCCGACTATCCTCCCAGAGCGCTCCGACACTGCAGGACATGATCCTTCTTCCTCCTGGGTCTCATCTAAAGCTTTACAGCCGGGCTCGAGGGAGGCAGGCAACTGGGCCTTCTCCACCTCTACGATGGGCACCAATGAAGTCTCAAAAACTACAACACCATCTTGTTCACATGAGTCTTCCTCAACAGGAGCACCGTGGGCTTCGACACTATCAGGCTCCCTCTTGCGGCACACAGCGGGCCTGCGTGCGCCTGATGAGCCCAAACTGCTGCTGGTTTCCTCTTTCTCTGAACCATTGCAAAGGGAACTAATGCACATACTCTAAAAAAAAAAAAAGACGAAACATAATCACCATGTGCTCATGGACAGGTGAAATATTTCTTATCGATATAGAATAACAAGTTGAATTTACAGGGATTAAAGATATGTAAACAATAATATTCAACTGTTTATGCTCACACTGCATCCAGTTTATGAGGCACTACAGACCTACAGGGAAACAGTAGTGGTCAAATCTTCACTGTTTTAAAACCACACCTTAACAACACATTGCAGGACATGTGCCACAATCTACCCTTTTCCATATGACACAACAATGCAACGATAGGTGACCAAATAAAATGCATACTGAAAATAGATTTGGCTGTATAATGTAATGAGTATAGTTACCTTTTCATTGCTCTTTGATTTTAATACATGTACATGCAATATGCCATGGAGAAATAAATATGCCAATCAATTTAGGAAGACTGATATTTATGAGTGTGCACAACTTTGTGCAGATCCAGATGAAAATCCAGATCTAGTGAATTTAAAGGTTCGGTGTGTAGAATTTAGTGACATCTAGTGGTGAAGTTGCATGTTACACCACTCCCCTTCCAAACATGAATGAGAACCTGTGGTAGCATTCACTTGTCATAAAAACTCAAAAGGGTGTTTTCCGATTTAATATAAAGTATTTAATTATAAAAGGGCCCATTCTAGGGTAAAGAAAACAACAATTCATACAATTTAGATAAAACATCACTAGGATATTACACACTGGACCTTTAAATGTGGGTTCATAAGGGGACTGTTGGGCCTTGGTGGAGGTATGTGCTCTAATGAGTGACACTAGTTATGTCAAATTGATTTTCTTGAATCTTCAAGAGGGAGAGATTACAAAAGTGATATGATATATTAGTACAGTCATAGACTTCAGTCTATGAGTGGAACTCAAAAGAAAATCTGAAATTTCAATGACAAAATCTACGCTCCTTGAAAGGAACAAAGAGTCAATGGTACTGAAGTATATGGAATGCCTTTTATTCTTTGGTCAAAGTTGATTGTCAAAAACATCATGCAACAAGAAATCCCTTGAAGTTCCTACATACTGTCTTGCCAAGTACCAGTGAAGGACAAAGAGGTTAATAAGTATTACAATTAAGCTGCCTCGACGTCTCCGTTCACAGGAAACACTTTACTGTGACAAACAAAATTCCCAGTAACCAGAATAAAATTAAGTCCCGGATTAATGTTTTCCAGTGATTATGTCACGTGTGTTTAAGGAAAAAAAAAAGAATAAATATCTCAAAATAAACAAATACATAAAATCACATCACAGTGATCAGCTTATCCAAAGACAATATCGGAAGACAACTGACATTACAAATGCACCTCAGGATGTGTATAAAATCAGGCTCAAAGTGATATGGTCAGACAATAAAAAAAACAGATAAAAGTCAGGTTATATTGGTAAACTGGTTGGAATCTTTTAGGTCGAAGTGAAATCCCAGAAAATGCAAAATAGTAGATGGTTGATTGTCATTTTCAGTCTTAATCAGTCTTTGGAGCACCCGTTTCTGACTGGAGAGACCAACTGTGCTGCAGTGGGGAACAAAAAGAAATGGAAGTCTTTTCCCACGGAGGCCAGAACAGAAAAATCAAAAGGGGGGGCAGCTTCTCGAGTGGAGCAGAAGATGAGAGGATGAAGAATGCTACAGTGATGTTGCAGAGGAGGCGAAAGAAGGAGGAGGAGGAGGAGGAGGAGAAGAGAAAGCGAGTGGTTTGATGGGTGGATGGACTAGGTGCGGTCTCCACGGGTCACACTCACACCTGTGTGGGGTTTCCGCAGGGTCGAGGCTGCCCCTCAGCTGCGTTTGGAGTAGAAGTCTAGCAGGGGGCCGCGCGGGAGGCGGATGACAAACTGAGGGGGGAGGGAGGAGGAAGGAGGGAAGAGAGATGAGAGGGAGGAATTTTTTTGAAATGTCTGCAATGGCCGACTGTGAACTGCACTTGTAAGACCTATTTTTAAAAAATTGAAGTCTTGATATATAGTGTACCAGAAGTGTTTTTTTTCCCCAGAGGATGAAAATGTTATTGGAACATGCATTTTTTTTATTATTATTTATTTCCATGTCCTACATTCCACTCTAGACTGAAAAGACAGAAAGTCATCCAAACTGGTAGGAATAAAAAAAAAAAAAAGGCATTTTACAGGTTTTATGAGAAGAACTATTTCAATAAGCCACGGTTAACTGGGTCACTCTAGATTCCCTGTGTAGTGGTGTGTCTGAAATCTGAAATAACATTGAGCTGTGTTAGAGGTAACTTGGAGCCTGGAGCAACTGCAGCTTGTTATTAATCACCCCCACCATTTCAGGGCATTTTCACACCTGAAATATCCCAACCACCTCTCTTGGTCGGACTAAATCTTGGTCCCTTGGTGCGGACCGTGGTCTGAGGGACGTTTTGCATCTGTTATTTGAGCTCAGAATAAATTGAAAAGTCTTAAAGGTCCGCACCAACTAGATATATGTGAAAGTCCCCATTGCTAATTAATTGTGCCAGGCCATTTCTATTGCTGTGTGTCTTATAAGACACATTTATTTAAACTAAACGTTATGCAGAAAGACAAATTAGCTGACCATAAACAGTGAGTGTCCACTCCACTTCGACATTTAAACAAATTTGTTATTATTATCATCATGTTTTTAACAGGTTCTGTCAAACACTTTGTACGTTAGCTCAGATTACCAGCACCACTGCAGGCTCCAAGTCGTCAGTGTAGCTTTACTTTGATTTCAGTGAAACTCTAATGCATCCTGACAATATGCTGATACTCTGGGGTCTTAATCTCCAAGTGGTTTATATCCAAGCTGTTACGATGCACTAGAATTAATGTCCCTCTGAGGTGCATGCAAAATGAACACTACACTTGTTTGTTCATGTGACAGCAGCTCAACTAGATTGCTGTTGTGCTTCTGGTCCACTTAAAAGCTTTAATGTAATAATTTTAACTGCACTACAACTATTAATGCCAGTAATAGCACAATTATATTGGTTACCTCCGCCAGGAGATTATTTTTTCAACCCTGTCCATTTGTTTGTTTGTTGGTTTGTTTGACATCAGGATTACGCAAAAATTAATGAATGGAATTTCATGAAACTTGGTGGAAAGATGGGACACGGGCCAAAAAAGAACCCATTAAATGTTGGCAATGACACAAAGGATCACCTTCTCATCATTGCAAGTTTGTTTTTTATTTTACATTTTCACCAGTTTCCCAGGGAATGTATGGATCAGTCAGGTTTACAGGACTGAATTATTGTGGGAAATTCTGATGTGAATCCAAATAAAATCTGGATCTATTGAATATAAATGTGGTTTCATAAGGGGACTGTTTGGTCTTGGCAGAGGTATGAGCTCAACTAAGTATTTCCATACTGGAATTCATATCATTTACTATAAAGAGAACAGTGAATGAGGCCTTGTCTCGAAATGGAAAAACAACCAATGCTTGGAGGAAGCAGCAGCCAACAAAGGTAAAAGCAGCATGAAAAGACTTAACATAAATGTTAAGTATTAAAAGCAGAAAGAAAGCTTCACAATGAAGGAAGGGCGGAGGAGAAGGAGAGGGGGTAAGTAAATTCTGCTCCGCGTCAGAACGTGCAAACTTTTCAAGAGAGTGGTCTCTGAGTCATGCAGTACAGTTTCAAAAGTCCGGACTGTCAGTCATGCAATACGAAGTTGTCGAGGTTCAGATGCCTTAAGTGCAGGTAAGAGAAACCAAAGTGAAGCTCTCAAGAGATTTAAACAAATCCCAGACTGCTGTGACCACTTCAGTCACATCAGTGAAAGAACAAGAGTACAGACCCTATTCAACAACTCAAACTGCATTCCTCATACACATGCATGTGTTACATACCACATGCTATCGTCTTGAATAGGTCTGTACATGCAAACATGATCCACTCAAAATGTCAGAGAACAAGAAGAGGAATGGCAACTAGAAGAGCCTGATTCCCCTCGTGCCTCAGATTGTTTTGTTTGAATGTTCAACTTATTCAAAAGAATAAACTATTATGCAACAATTTAATGTTTTAAATTGTAGTCAACCACAAGATGTTTAATAGAATTTCAGGTTCTTCTATTCCATCACAAATCCATGCATACTGCTCATATTAGTGCTGTGATTCCCCCCCCCAATCGAGTACAATGATAAAATCAAGTTGAAGTTGAAAAACCATGGAAAACAAATGTGATGAGGCAAATTTATTCAACTTCAAAAAAGTCAGTTCAGGAATTGAAGATGTTATTGAGATGTATTTATTTGCAGGATTTCATCCAATCCCTGAACTGACTGACAGAAGGTGTTTTCTGTGAAAGACTTACCCCATCTGCACTGGCCAGAGGTTGACCATTGATACCCAGGGTGCGGAACGGAGAGTGTGTGGACAGACGCTTGTCCCACTCACTGGGCCTGGAGTCCGGGACGGCTTCCATGAAGTTCTTCTTTAGCTTGCTGATACTGGCGTGATGCCTGATCAGCTCCTCCTGAGGCTTATCGAACTCCTGGATGGAGGAAAGTCGAGAGGGAAGGACAGTGCGGCAAGAGGGCGACATGAAGTGGAGCAAGGAAACGTATAAAGAGAGGATATGTGGGGCAGGTGGATGGGGAGGGAAAGGATAGATGAAGGATGTGTTCATAGTTGGGAGAGAAGGAGAGATTAACAAAAAGAGAGAATAAAGTCAGATTATGGTGCTTTTCTGCAGAATTTCTGTTGATTTACTGCTGATTAAATATATAAGCAGAAGCAAGGTTAATCTGTGATTCTAAAGGAACATAAATTAGAAGGGCAAATTTATCTGGACGATCATACTATTTGGATTCTTGATAGATTATCAGCGACTCCTTTCCAGAGTGTAATTTAGGTCTGGCAGTGGATTAATAAGGCCAGACTTTGGTTCATAGAGGAAAAAGGTTTAGAGGAGTCTGTGCCGTGATTTATCAAAGTCGATTATCACTTGGCGTTCTGCATGGGTGGAGTCTAGGAACTACACAACACAGCATTAAGGGTCTATTTCACAGTATTAGGCTCGCAGTGAAACATGTCGTGAAAAAACAGGCTGCAAATGAATGAGCAGGAGACGGTGGCAGACATGGTGAGAGACGAAGCCTCAGTATAAATGGAAACCTGTTCATTCAGCACAAATGAACAAAAGCAACAGTAGCAGCATTGATTTGGCAACAGTTAGCATCAAGTTGATCTTTGTGGATGATTTTGAAAACCACCAAACACACTGCGGACAGCTCTAGTCAACGAACAGAGGTGTTTGTTCACTTATTGTGGTGCCGAAGAGCAACTTCATGGTAAGTGTTCCTCCAAACCTCATTTATTTCATACAAACCAGTAAAATTCACAATTATTTAGATTAAAATTTTTATGATCAAAAGATTTAATTTGTATAATTGCTGAGAAAATTGCAATGCATTACTAGCAATTTAGACAATAAGATGGAGGTAGAGAAAGCGGAAGCACGAACAGGAGAATACTGATGATCTGGGAAAAAATATAAATATCATATAATAATGGAGCAGCTTGTGAATCCTGGGTTGAAAATCAAAAAGCGCTCGCTGTCAGTGATTAGACCGCATCATGGTCATTGGTTTGTATATATCAATGCAAGAGTAGGAACCCTGATCACAGGTTCAACAGCACTCTCCTGAAAACAACCAGATTAGAGTCACATTGCCACACACACACACCCATTTATCATGTAATCTACTGTACATTAACACTGATGCAAAGAAGTGTGAATCATGCCACATGCAAGCGTGATATTAAAACAGGAGCCACTGCGCCAAAGAGCAAGAAAATACAGCTCGGGATAAGACGTCTCCAGAAGGGATACAAACCTCCAACATTAAAAGGCTATGTCTGATATAAATTGAGTCACCCTCAATTTTCTTTGCTCTTTTCTGTGAAAAATGAAAAGAACAAAAAAGTGTAGGTTTGTTTCAGTTTCCGTGTAAGCAGGCGTCACACTGCCCCACGTCGGACATGCACACTACAAAGTTCACTACCGTGTTAATACAACAGACAAGAGGAGCTGTGAGGAGACTGCATGCAAAATTGTTTGGGGACAAATGACCATCGGGGCCGAACTGCAACGTACTAATGAAGCAGTGAACTTAAGGCTCTAGGAGAGGATTGACTCAAGATAAACATTTTATAATGAGCTAAGAAGTAAAGAATGGTGGACTGAAAGAAGTGTGATAAAATACCATGTATCATGCCCTTTTTTAGTAATCTATAAACATGCATGTGTACATTCCAGGGTTTACAACAGCAAGCAATGAGAAGTGATGAATGATTTGTTAACCTTTACAAAGCTTCTACGTGTGAAACATACTTTAGATCTGTATATATTAAAGTTACGGTCACTCAATGCGTACATTATCTATGTGCACATTCTTCTACCTCTTATAACATACTGTATGAGCATCGAATCTGACGTGGGTTTCATTTAAGACCTAGTTGTATGGAAGCACAACATGAGAAGAGGGTGATATTAGTCTTTTGGATGAGATGCTCGATATCATCAGAATGGAGGCGGAGAAATGGCTACAGAGACATAGACAAGGCTCAGGACCTGACCTTTCGCATTCGCACCACCTCCGTGCTTGTGACCTCTGACTCGTGCTACCCCAGGGAGGAGAGAGGTTCACAAGTTAGCATCGTCTGCTTGCTGGCTTCAACACTCACAGCTGAAATTGTGTGTTCTATGGATTGACATGCAAGAGGCTAGTGTCTGACACTAACCTGAATGTCCCCATTGACGGTGGATATCAGTGAAGAGTTTACTTCTCCCTGGTCCCTCCACGCTGCTGGCTACAGCAGCAAGAGAGACACAGTTCATGCTCAGACACAGAGAACAATCTCTGCTCGCTACTTCAGCATCTATCATCATTAAGGACTGTAACGAATTGTCTTATAGCTAAATTATCTACAGTCAAGATACGTTGGCAATCACTGCAAGGACACATCATAAATTATTTGTTGATATTTCACTGCCACCAGATATCCTCTTAGTCATACATGATTTACATACACACAGTATGGGATTTTACATTTTGCCACTTTTGGTGATTACCAGTGATGAAAGGAATCAATTACCTTGACCTCAGTTCCCTCCTCAATCTTTGAGGGCTCCACAGCTTCTACGGTGACCTCCAGCTTTCTCTCCTCCTGGCGGCTGGTTTTAATAGGAGTGGAGGTCTGGGGCTGCTCGAGGGGGGCCATGGGGATCCCTGCCTCAGCCAGAGCAGCCTGGGAAAAGACCGGAGCGCTGACAGGACGGGCACCCCTCTGCGTGATCACCACTGGACACAAGACAGACCAAATGGAAATGTGAGCAAAAGAAAACATGTTTTAGCTCAATGTGTTATTGGGGGATGAGAATCTTTAAACATCGGACATGATCAAACCCTCAGTGAGTAAAATGCATTGAAACAGATATAGCAGCTGTAAACATACAGACACGGACAATAGCGCATCTATGCAAACATCATACTTACACTCTCAAGCCTTGATGTGATCGAGTAAATGCAAACACTGCAGGAGAATACTGTACCTTAATTGCTCCGTTAACTTGCTTTCATGAAGGTTAAGCAAGTATTAGAACTAGAGGCGGACCAGAAGCACATATTCACAAAGTGGAATGAGAGCAAAAGCGCAGTTTAGTTCTTGTTACCATCCAAAGATGGATGCAAAGGCAGATGATGTTAGGCTGCAAAGAGCTAAAAAGCTCACTGTGGTTGAAAATGCTGAGTGAGAGAAAACACGTTCTTCAATACGAAAAACAAAGCACGGTGAGAAGGTCCTTGAATAACAGTGAGGCTGCAAAAGTTAATAAGCGATTCATGGAGTGAGAAAAGCGTGACCATGTACGAGCTGTTCACCTGTAAACCAAAAAAACAAAATACATTGGGGAAAAAATACCTGACTCTTTGCGGTCAACATCTAGAAGAACAAACCAATCATCATTGACATGTGTCTTTATGAGCGGAAGTCTTTCCTCCAGGATCCGTTCCTCGAACTGAGGTCTCCTCTCGGAAATAGTGACCCTCTTTTTGGCAACAGCAGTTGGAACTCTGACCTCTGCTGGGAGCTGGATGCGTTCAGTGACAGCAACTAATACAAATGTACAACCAGGTATTATTGTGGAAATAAGGTACAAATGATTAAGACACCTGCATTTACAGTGAGATGACCTTAGCAGCTAAATCTGAGTAGAACCGTTACATGACACATTACATGGCTGCCTTGTGTTCAAATGTCAAAGAACAATATATTAAAGCTAAAATGGAAATGTTTTTATGCTTAGCTGGAATAAATCATTTAGATTATACCTGATTTCTTAGGGGTCAAATCCAGAAGAATAAACCAATCGTCTTCCACCTTTCTTTCAGTGGTTCCCACAACAGTGACAACATGCTCAACCACAGCAACTAACACAGAAACATAGAGGCAGGTGCACATCAAATGTCAAAGAATTAGTGTGAATTAAAAAATACACTTAAGTGGAACTGTCTGTGTGCATAGCAGGAACAATCAATACCTGATTTCTTAGGGGACACATCCAGAGGAATAAACAAAACATCCTCCACCTTTCTCCCAGCAACAACATCGACAGCATGCTCAACGACAGCAACTAACACAGAAACATAAAGGTAAATAAATCTGATGCAAATATATTTATAGATTTTTGATGGAGCTATTTCCGATTTCAGGCTTTCAGCACAGTGTATGCAGACCCTTTGGCGATATGAAGTACCTGGTGGTACGAAAACAGGTTTTTCTTGGACGATGTCGAACAGGACAAACCAATGATCTCCTCCCTCTCTCTCTGACGGCGATGCCGCTTGGATTGGTCTAATTTCAGACAAACGTGTCTCATCTTGCCTGCTGTCCCCACCAATTATCATCTTCTTCCATGTTCTAGTCTCTGTGGTTGTCACCTCAACCTCCTTCCCCACATCCAGAATAATCTCAACAGGGGAAACTGGTACAAACAGGCGAACGTCAAGGGAATTGAGAGACACTCGTAAATCCAACACACAAATGTTCAGACAGAAGAAATGTCATAAAATATTATGTTTCAGAGAGCATTTGGACATGGGTGCAAATATAGATCAACTGAATACCTGATGGTATAACGACTGTTTCTTCACGAATAGCATCGAACAGCACAAACCAGGCGTCCCTCTCTGGCTGTGGCCGGGACAGCTGCGGTCTAATCTGGTGAAGTTCAACCTGACGCACCTTCGTCTCTATGCCTTTCACTTCAACCTGAGGTTCAACACTTGGATAAATTTGGCTCGGCACTGCCAGAGAAACTGAGAAAAGACAAAACTTAAACTTCAGCTTCAGCCAAAAGTGCAGAATCTGACAGAAGCCTCATATTTTTTTAATAATTTCTGGATTGTTTATGTGAATCTAAAGCTGCTTCCAGACATGCAGTGGTGTCCACACATTTTCCTAACAATTTAAAGAAAATCTCCATATCACTCGCTCTGGACATTTTCTGGAACTTTTCCTACCACCCCAAGTAAAAAAGACAATGTAAGAGTGAGCCCATGTGAAAATACAGCAGGAAAATTCACAGAGAGCAAGTGGACGGGTTGTGATGGACACGAACCAGGAATATCTCATGATGAAAAATGTGTCAAATTGGAAAGACGACGGTATTCTAGAGCTTTTTGTGATAAGGCCTTAAGCAGGAGTCAATGTGCTTTTAACAAAAAAAACATTGATTCCCTAAGCAGATTTTCTAAGTCATGTCCTGCCTCCTGCACTCTGGACCCATTGTCTCAATGTCCAGGACACGTTCCTATTGCTGTGAAAGCATCTGACCCAGACAATGTAATTCTACGTTTTTCATATGTGAAAGGCAAACTTTGGAAAATTGGTCTGGACATTTTCCAGAGTTCATGTCTGGAGACAGCTTGAGAGTCTTCTTTGGTGCAACATGTGTGAAAAGACATTTGAAGGCCGTGTGTACCTGGAGGCACATATGTAGTTTCTCTGGGAACAACATCCAGCAGCAGAAACCAGTCGTCATCTCTCGCTCTCACAGGCTGAGATATTTTCAGCTCTGAAATGAATTGCATGGGCAGCTTCTTTTCTTCTTTTTGCATCACAATATCTTCAATCACAACTTCCTTCTTGGACTCCACTGCTATCATTTCAGCCACAGCAGAAATGCTTTCCTCAGGATAAACCTGAACCATGGTAACTAATAACAAAGACAATGAATGAGCACTGTGTGTCACAAAAAAGTGACAAAATAGAAATGTGAGTATTTGCAGAGGGACAGAGAAGGAGAGTAAGAGAAAGTTGGCAGATACCTTGTGGCACAAATGCTGCTTCTCTAATGGGAACATTCAGCAGGATAAACCAGTCATCTTCTATCTCTTTCACAGCCTGTGGCCGTGCAACTATTCCCGTTTCACTCAGCTCTCGTTTTATCTGTGTGTCTTCTACTACAACCTCCACTCGAGTTTCCCTCTGCTCAACGGTTGTGATTTCAACCAGAGAGACACGTTCTTCTGGTGACACTTCAACACGCTGCAGAACAGCAACTACGACAAAGGAGATACAAATCCTCAGGCCACAGACTGTATGCTCTTATTTTGGAGTAATAGCATCTGCAAAGCTCAGGGTAGTTCTTTACTTTGACAAAGCTGCGAAGCACTTGCGGGGGATTTCAGCCGTACCTGGTGGAACATATGACGTCTCTCTAGGAACAACATCCAGCAGCACAAACCAGTCATCCTCTCTGTCGGTCACTGGCCGCTGTGCGATTTCTTGTAGTGTCGGTGCCTCTTCTATTATCTTTCTCTCTTCAACAACCACAACTTTAATTTCCTCATCTGCTGCAGTTCCAACCACAGAGACAAAACTCTCTGCCTCCATCGGGTCTCGCTCCTTCAAGATGACTGATATATTAAAAGAAAGAGTTACACACAAGTAGTGAGCATAGTAAAAAAGGTATAATATAAGTTGTAAGTGGATTTCAGCCGTACCTGGAGGTACATAAGGAGTTTCTCTAGGAACAACATCCAGCAGCACAAACCAGTCATCCTCTCTGTCGGTCACTGGCCGCTGTGCGATTTCTCTTAGTGTCGGTGCCTCTTCTATTATCTTTCTCTCTTCAACAACCACAACTTGAATCTCCTCATCTGCTGCAGTTCCAACCACAGAGACAAAACTCTCAGCCTCCATCGGGTCTCGCTCCTTCAAGATGACTGATATTTTAAAAGAAACAGTTACACACAAGTGGCGAGCACAGTAAAAAGGTATAATATAAGTTGTAAGTGGATTTCAGCAGTACCTGGAGGTACATAAGGAGTTTCACTGGGAATCGCATCTAGCAACACAAACCAGTCATCATCTCGGTCTGTTACTGGCCGCTGTGCGATTTCTTGTCGACGTCTCGGTGCCTCTTCTATTATCTTTCTCTCTTCAACAACTACTTCTGTAATCTCATCAGCTGCAGTTCCACCCACAGAGATGATACTTTCAGCCTCCATCTGGTCTCGCTCCTTGATGACGACTGATATTTCAAAAGAAACCGTTTTAGCACAAGTGGCCCCAAGCACAATACAGACATAGCATGAGTCGTAAGTGGAATTTCAGGAGTACCTGGAGGTACGTAAGGAGTTTCTCTGGGAATCACATCCAGCAACACAAACCAGTCATCCTCTCTGTCTGTGATGGTCTGTGGTGTCGGGATCTCTGGTGCACTCCATGCCTGCTCTTCTCGTATTACTCTCTCTTCTATTATTATCTCTGTTTTCTCCTCAACTGCTGTAATCTCAGGCTTTGAGATGAAATACTTGCCTTTTTCCACTAGGGCGTGTTCCACAGCGACAACTAATGATGAGAGTAAAGATACACAATGTTTGAACATGGGAGCAAACATGTATTTAATGTTGAATGTAATGTATTCAAATAAAAGTAAAGTTGGTTAATAGGTTAAAAGGAGGTTATGTTTTCTATAATGTTTGTTTGTATGCAGGATTACACAAATCGATTTCCATTAGAGCAAGACCCAAGGAAGAAGCGGGTTGAGATAAACAGGTAGACAAACAGGATATTTTTTCCCTGTCTTTTACATGGCAAAATAAGGCTTTAGCCTAATCTGGGGTATGTACTCTCTGAGCGACTTTGCACCATTAGGACATGTGAAGCAAATTTATTTTAGATCAGCTTTACTGTCATAACTTCCACTACAATAATAATAATAATACCTTCACTAAATATAGAATGATACTCAGTACAGAGAGCACTTTTATAAATTTCACCTTTTATCTAAACGCAAAAAGGGAAGAGTATTCAAAACGAGCTAGAAACCAGCCTGTTCACTTCTCATATTCTCAAAATATTAGAGATTAGAAGAGATCTAAAGCGGTTAGGGTTAGTAAATAAATAAACTGTACCTGGTGGTTTGTAAAGAGGTTTATATGCAGGACGGTCAAAGAGCATGAACCAGACATCTTTATCTTCCACCTCAGTCTGAGGCCTCTCTGTAACCTCTCTCTCTGAAGTTATAACTTCCACTTGTACTTCTGTCTCTACATCACCCTCTTCCTCCTCCTTTTCTTTTATTAACTTCTCTAGCTCCTCCTTCCCTAATTCTTGCTCTATCACTTCTTGAAGTTTCTCTGCAATCTCATCCACTTCTTGGAGCCTTTCCTCCAAATCCCTCACTTCCCTTAGCTTCCTTTCCAAAGCATTTGCCTCTGTCAGCTTATCCACCAAGGTCCCCATTTCCTGAAGCCTCTCAATGAACTTCTCACTGGTCAGCTCCTGCTTGTCCTTATCCTGGACCTGCAACTGTGCGTGGGGAGAGACTGGGAGGAGCGAAGGTGAAAGTAAAATTATGAACCATGAAACAAAAATGTTATCAGTGCAGACTGTATACATATTTCACTTATTGCATTCAAGTTCCATAAATGTTTGCAGGTCACGTGTCAACACAAGAGTCACACAAAGAAACTCACATGGTTTTTCAACAAGTGAAGACAGGCTGAAGATTCGGTCAAAATAGAGGAACCAATCATCTTGTTCTCTCAGTGCAGGACGCAAGAGCCCGTCCACATAGCTCATGTTTGTCAAGCTGAGCTCAGCTGATAAAATCAGAGACAAAATACTCAGCACTTCCATAGATGAGAAAACCAAATCAATTCTCAAACAGCAAAAAGAAGACCTGTACCACCTTTGTGGTTTCTATGAAAGCCTTGGGGGTTAATGTAGCATATATATATATATATGGCAGATGTATCTTAGGGATTGCAAAGTTAGTGTTCCTGATGCCAAACTGTGAAATTACAAGTGACGATACCTTGCTGTTTCACAAAAGCAAAAGGTTGGACAAAGGGAAGTGGAGGATGGTGATGCAGCGGGGTAGAACCCTCGCCTTCCACTGTCTGGCTGATGGTTTGAGAACCAGTCTGACCGGTGTCCTGCCAGGTCACTGTGACTGTCTGAACAGATCGCTCCTCCTCCCAGGACTGAATGAAGGTCTGATTAGACTCTTCTCTGGCTGCGAAGATATGACAAGGTCACTGCAGTTATGTAATGTTTTGTTGGAGAGACCAAACCAGATGCCAAGCGTTTGTACCGGACGACTCATTAAGGTTAGTTAAAAGCTGAATGAAAGATGCCTCTCATTCTTTGAGGGGTTAGAGTTCAAGCTTTTATGGCAGCAACTGGAGAAGTAATGAGTGAGTGAGCAAATGGAAGATGCTGTTGTGCAACACACATCAAGCAGCAACTTCTTAAATGCCAAAAAAAGAGGAAGAGTAGCCTCAAGACTGGAAATGCCCTTGTGCAGCTGAGCATGTGAAACTCCTTGTTCTTTGTTTCATAGATCACTCACAGTGACCCCAAGCTACCCTGGGATCAAGGAAAGTCCAAGGTGGGCGTCACCATCCGCACGTCAGAATAGGTCACCTACCTGACAACGTAAGCATCTGTGCCAAAGCTGAATGACAATGTCTTCAAGTGTTAACGAGCATGAAAGCAAATGATCCAGAAAGGATGGGCACGTTAAATGATGCGATGAGGCCGTCTGTGAGCAAGAATAAAATAAAAGCTGCATATATGCCAAAAAGCGTTGGCGGACTCCCACAGTTTCTTGTACCTGGGAAATCAGGAGGAGGCTGAGGTCTGTCAGACCCCAGAATCAACCACAAACCATCAGTCTCAGACCTGGTTGACGCTGAGAGTAACTGGAGAGTGTCATCTCCAGCTGCAGGAGCGAGACAAGTCAAAGAGCAGCTTTTAAATTCGAGATACATGTGCGGTACAGTGATACCGAAACTGGTTCACACATTTACCTCCATCTAGGTTACGCGACAGCCTCTTGCTCGCCGAGCGTGTGAAGCGAGGGGCTGGGCGGTCGATCATGGAGCTCGCCTGGCGGGTCTGGGCCTGTGTGCGCCCGCTGTACCGGAACTTTGAGCCCAAGACGAGGAAGCGACGTGATGAGGGAGGCTCCACTGTTGAAACCCTGAGGGACAGATGCACTAATTCAATTTTCATCCACCCAACACTTTCAACAATTTGACAAAACCAAACACCAGGGGTTCAAATAAATAATATATATATATATATATATATATATATATATATATAAGGGTTTTACACTCTACAAATTTGCTTTCTTATGCAACGACCTGTTTATCTTATCAAGAAGACAAAACCTTTGGAGGTTTAATTCCAAGGTCAGGACCATGTGTATGTAGCTTCTTCATCTGTGGTTAAACTGCCATGGAGCCAATATAGGGATTAAGCTAGAGACCAGTTAGCCAATTATCTAGGGATAGGCAGAACCTGCGATTGACCTCTGTTACCAGGCAGGGAAATGTCATTCAGAACAAGGTGAGCGTGACCAGCTCTTACCTGAAGAAGGTGTGGTTTTCAACACAGACTTTCCACAGCTTCTTTGAGGCTTTGTAGTTGGGCAGTTTAAAACCAATTGTGCTTTCGTACTGCTCCTGCTGTAGGTGAAGAAACAAATAAAGTCAGAGTTGAATTTGAATTTCATGTTCAAGTAATAATCTGCATAATGAAACGTTTATCCCAGAGCTGGATTTGAAGAACAAACAATGGATCATGTCAATTCTGAAAGAAAATTAAATTAAATTAAATAAATAAAACACCATATATTAAGAGGCTAATTTACAGAAATGTCTAGTATCAATTATTGAAATGCAATCTATGAACCTATCTATTAACTTTTATTTTAATCAATTCCACATTCAAATTGATTAACCCTTGTATATTCAAGTTAAACCAATTTGTGAAATCAAACACAGGCTCACAACAGTTCTAAAATGGTTCAATGTGAAGTACAATAATGGGATAATAATCCAACACTATAATTCCAATACGTATGTAGTAAATTCAACATTAGCATATAAAATATTTACGGGTTTACACCATCTATAAATCCTACTATAGATAACCAGTAGGAGTAAATTCCTCCCACCATTCCAAGGTGGGGTGTTGGTGGATGGAGTTGGTATGAGGCAAAAAATAATAAAGTGAATTCAGTTTTACCTCTGACGGCCGGATCTTGATAAAGAAGCTGCTGCGTTTATAAGAGATCTTCAGCACTTTGGGCCAAGGGAAACGGTTGATCCTCAGCTTGTCCTTGTAAACCATCAGACCACCGGAGCAAACCCCCAGTGTAATGTCGACACCATCCAGATCCTGCATTCACAAAAACAGGTAGAAACTGTTATGCACTTCCAGAGAACAGTCACCAGGGGGCAGATTTTCTCACACAATGAGGGCATGTAGTTTGAGGTCAGTGAGTTTCAAACGTTATTAATCTCTCCTTTTTTTCCTGTGAGGGGACTGACATCAATTTTGTAATTAAAATCCGGATGCTTCTGATGTAATACAAACATGCTGTTACAAAATAATGGCTAGAATTTTAAAAATGAAGTCAGCGCACATTGGAACTGAGGGCTTTGGCATTCCCATAAAAACCCACAACAAGTATTAATCTAGGCTTTAAACACAATTCAAGAAAACACTGTACCTTGGCTTGGTGCAGGTCAACTCCATACATGGCGAGTTTCTTGGCATTTTCAAGAAACAACATGTCTGCCTGGGCGGGGCTCATTGACCTGGAAGCACACAGATGAGAAGAGTCCTTTTAAAAAGATAAACTTAATTGTTGGGATTATTAAACACTGAAACACGCTGCACAGTTTCTCTCTGTTGAATTGTACTTACTGAAACTTGGTTAAACTTAGTGAAACTTATTGGTTAAATTAACAGTAGATTGCTCTGAACAAAGCCCATCCCTATTGATTACCTGTATGTGCGGTGCAGCTCCATCACTTTCTCCTCCAGCTCTTTGCTCTGTCCGGGGGCCAGACTCAGATCTTTAGCGTAGTCTACTCCATGGAGCTCTGGGTCATACTCCCCGAGGTCTGACTGGGCCGCGTAGGAACCCAGCAAGGATAGTGTGACAAAGGAGCAGGGAAGAACTCCGCGCATTATGTCCTTCCTCAGCTGGAGACATAGAAAGTACCTGGAGAAGATGTGAGAGAACAAATAAGCTCACTTTTGAGGTCTTAACAACTTTGATTCTGTGCTTCATGAGAGATAATAATAACATTGCCTTAATTACTGTTCAACTTCTACGGTGAGAGCGATGCGATGCAATGGAACCACAATGCAGTTCGACAATGCATGACATCACCACATTCAAAGTGAATGAGCAGTGTTTCGGTTGAAGCCTCCAACACATACATGTGAGTCCAGCATCAGGAAATCATAAGATTTTCCAAAATGCTTAAGTATTCTCTTATCACTCACCTGGTGAGGTCTTCAGTAAGCTGTGCTGGATCAGGAGGGTAGAACTTCACACTGAATGTAAACTCATAGACAGCACCTGAAACCTGCTTCCTGATCTCTTTTGCAGGTTCCAACCATGTCTGCAGGAAATAGAGGGAAAAAATTGACCATCTGCTCACAACCAGTTTCTTATCAGGACTATGTTCACATGGACACAAATAACCTGACTGTTGACATTATTCTGAATAAACAATTACTCTGTGTATGATGTTTATGAGTTGCTAATATAATATTCCATTCATATTCCCATTTACATCTTACACAGCATAGTCTGACTATGACTTACACCGACATTACAACCGCAACGCCATACGTCCGACGTTCCAACGACTTTTATGATAATGTCGCCATTGTGATGTTTGTGCCCAATCAAAAACTTCATTATGTCCTACACATGGCATTACTAGTTTCTCCCATGCCTGAATTCTGTTAATGCTTATTCCGAGTATACAACCTTATTTGGGTTAAGTTAATCAGAAAATGCTCTTTGAATGGCAGTGTCTTATTCAGGCTATTGTCTTAATAAGGTTCATATTAGTGTCCATGTAAATATGTCAGTTGACATTAGAAATATCTGGCTCCTCTTTTGCAGTGCAACATAAAAGTACAGCAGGAGAAAAATAAACAGGATACCTTGTTGGTTGGGGTTTCCCAGTTACCCAGGCCAAAGTAATCTTTCTCCAGCAGGTTGACATGGTCGTAGACCTTTGTTATAAGCTCCTGGCCATTAGCATGTTTCTAAATGATAAACAGAGACACAGTGGGAGACAGGTGTTTAGCTGGAGAGACATATAACACAGAGAGACACATGGGAACATGCACAAGTCTGGGAGGCCTCTTACATCAAGCTCACACTCAAACTGAGTGTCGTCCAGTAAGGTGACTTTGCATTGCATGGTTTTCTGTCGTTTGGGGCCTTTAGCCTCTTCAGTCTTCTTCTCTGTTTTCTTCTCTTTTGCAGGCTTCTCCTTCTTTGCCACCTCTGTTGCAGTTTCCTCTCCTTTTTTAACTTCTTTCTCCTGTTCCGCTGGTTCCTCCTCCTTCTTTTCCGCGTCCTCCTCCTTCCCTTCTGCTACCGCTTCGGGCTCCTTCTTTGTTGCCGCTGTTTCCTTGTGTTCCTCCTGAGCTGGCTGATGAGAGTCAACACAAGAAACTTTAAAAAAGTATGTCGAAGACAGATGAAAAGAATGAGGGGAGAGAACACGATGTACTGTTTTTTTCTGTCTTTTTGGAAATGATGACAGCACTAAAATGAACACAACTACAGATCTTGAGTAAACAGCAAACATACTGCTGCTGTTGATGCTCTAATTCACAGCAGCATGGATCATTTCCGTCCAAGCATTCAGAACAACCCAGCACGGTTACTTTCGCTGAGCAAGCTGTCCACATTATTAAAAATTCAACAGAGGAAGAAAACATGGGTCTGTCTGCTACAATTAAATCTGCAGTATGGATTTGTGTGCAGAAAAGTGACAATTATTCATGTCATATTTTCCAAAGTAATATTCACTCACCTCTGCGCTGCTTATCGAGTGCTGATCGGGAGCCTGTTCGATGTCCGGCTCAGTTTTGAGCTCCGGCTCTGGAGCAGCGATCGGTGCTTTCACCTGCTCCTCGCTGGTTCCTTTCGCCACCTTCTTCCCTTTGTTCTTTCCCTTCTCTTTTTTCTTCCCTTTTTCCTCTTCCTTCTTTGGCTTCTCCTCCTCCTTCTCCTTTTCCTCCTCTTTCTTCTTTGCCTCTTCTTTCACCTTCTCCTCTTCTTTTTTTTTCGACTCCTCCTTTGGTTTCTCCTCCTCTTTCTTCTTTGCCTTCTCCTCCTTCGCTTTCTCCTCCTCTTTCTTCTTTGCTTTCTCCTCCTTCGCTTTCTCCTCCTCTTTCTTTTTGGCCTTTTCCTCCTCTCTTTTCTTGGCTTTTTCGGCCTCTCTGGCTTTTTCTTCCTCTCTCTTCTTTGCCTTCTCTTCCTCTCTCTTCTTCGCTCTTTCTTCCTCTTCTGCTTTCCTCTTGGCTTTTTCCTCTTCCTTCTTCTTTACCTTTTCTTCTTTTTTCTTTGTCACCTTGTTGTCAACCTTTTCCTCTTCTTTCTGTTCCACCTCTGCCTCCTTGTCTTTTACTTCAGCAGTCGGCTTATTTTCTTCATCTTTAGTCTCTGGTTGTTCCTCCCTTGTTTCAGCAGAATGCAATTCTTTCTCCTCCTCTGTTGGTTCTTCTTTCTTTTTCACAGTTTCCTCTTCATTTTTCACCTCATCCTTTTTCACTTTCTCCTCTTCCTTCTCCTCCGCTTTCTTCTTGGCCTCTTTCTTTTTCTTTTTACTGCCCTTCTTCTCAACTTTTTCCTGCTCCTTCTTCTTTTCCTCTTTTTGTTCTTTTGGTTCCTCTTCTATCTTTTTCTCTTCTTTGGCCTCAGATTTTTCACCTTCTGCTTTAGCCTCCTTGTCCTCACTTTTCACCTCTTCCACCTTCTCCTCTTCAGTCGTGTCAGCTTTTTCCTCCTTATCTGCCTTTTCCTCCCTGGCTTTCTCTTCCTCAAACCCCTCACCCTCTGAGCACTGTGAACGGCGTTTGAGGAAAGATGAGAAGAGGCGAGAAAGGCCTTTGCCAGCGGAGGTCCTGGTACGAGGCTTCAGCTGCTCCTCCTCAGGTGAGGTAGCGACGTCAGCAGGCCCAGGCTCGGAGGCCTGTTCCTGGGCCTTCTGGCTGCTCGACTGCTCCCCCTCCGGCTCAGACGCAGCCGCCTCAGGCTTCTGTTTGTTCTCGGATTCAGGCTCGGGTTCGGCACCACTGGCCTTCTGCTTGCCCTCAGTGTCCGCCTCGCTCACCGCACTCGCCTCTGTTGTCATGGTAGCCACTGCGAAGGAGAACAGAAGGGAGTCAGGGCTGGAGAAAGGTCACAGTGCTGGACAGAGTGAGACACTGCACAGCGCGGCTATACTTGGAACACATCAAACAAGATTAGGAGCAGTGGACTATTAGCCTGTGTGTAGCCAACATTACAAAGCATGGACTGAACTATACGCTTACAATATGTGATGCTTACATATTTGTGACTGAACAAAACAAGCATTTAGCTAACTAAGGGACTTTCTCCCAACTTTACAGATCAAACTATTAATCCATCGATTAAGACAGTTCTCAGCAGATTATTCAATATTGAATATAAATTGGAAAAAATCTGTATGCATGCTTCATCACTCTCAATACGTTATAATTTTAGCTACGGCTCCAATCAAGAGCAATTTACTATGCGCAATTTGTATAATGAGTAATTTATATTCCTGCTTAAATGTATTGTTGGCTGCCTGTACTGAGCAGAGATTCATTCCATTAAACAAGAAGCCGAATGCCGCCCACAGATTATATTTTAACACACACACACACACACACACACACACACACACACACACACACACACACACACACACACACACACACACACACACACACACACACACACACACACACACACACACACACACACAATGGCCCTCCTTGTTAAAGAGTGTCTGTGTCTACATTGAGTTCCGAGGGCGAGCTCACAATACTGCCGATCACAGACTCATTAAATCTCACTGACACAAAGGAGGCATTTTGTTTCAGAGCTCCCTATTAGCATCGGCGGGATCATCCACGCCAAGCATGCTTGGCTCCTCAACTCGCACACGCCCACCCTGCACAGGTCAACTCAGGCATCTACATACACACAGAAATAGGTGACGGGATGATATTACACATTGGAGTGATTTAAATCTCTTTAAATCTCTCAAGAGATTGTTTTTTTGTGTTTACAGAGAGGTGGATCTGCATAATTGCAATATAGAACTTGAATGATTTTTGCATAAATGGTTGGATATATCTTCCCTGGATTATTCAAAAACAGAAATTCCTGACTGAGTTTTTTTACAATAAACAATATCAAAAATGTATATATTAGAACCCAGCTGATGAATTATCTATAATCTAATATGTCATTAATCACATATATCAATATCAGCATTTACATTAGTATGTAGCACATTATACATCAGTAACAAGAATTTAAAGTATAGAAATTCTAATTGTTCATGTTGGATTTAAAAACAAATTTAAAAAGGAACCTTATTGAAAATGTTTGCTTTTATATTTCGATATCAGTATCGGCCTCAAAATAACAGTATTTATGCATTTATATACTTGAGATCAATTTATTAGCCTGCTGCAACCATACCTTTCTAAATGACTTACATTCGCCAGTGATGTTAGTCAGAGTTCAAGGACTGAGTTTAATGGACATGACTTTGTGTCAATGTGGCAGCACAAGGACAATCAGGTATATTTAGAAACTTCTAACCAGCTGATTAAATCACACAAATACACTGAAATACACTGGAGGTATTATGCAATCACACACACACACACACACACACACACACACACACACACACACACATACATACACACCTCCTGCTCTAAGTGAGATCACTTACGATGGCTCACATCACAATCAATTCTTAACTTTAATGAGACATGCACGCATCCTGTCTGGACTGGGCCTTGTGACTAATGTGGCTGTGTTTGTCTCTTCCATATGTAGTTCAAGTCCCACCCTGCCTTGTATGGCGGTGGGGGGAGGGGACGTCCTAGACAGGCGGGCAGGCCGGTCTTCCAGATGTACAGGGCCGCCCAAAAGGCTAGAGCAGCCTCGCCCTCTATACCATACACTTCCCAGTGGCACTGCAGGACAGCAGGAGAGGAGGAGGGGGTACGCACACACAGACCAAATCCTCTTTAGCCCTCCCATTGTTTGTGTCCAGTGACCAATAACTGTGCTGCACACTATTACTAATCCTGCCAACCCTTCCCCCCACAAGACCCCCCATAGGCCTATTCCCTAGGTCACAACACACACACACATATACGCGCGCACACACACACACACACGTATGCATCACTGCTCACGGGCTCCTCTGGGTCTTTTAATGCTCTGTCATCTCAATTCTGATTGTCAGGAAACAGACTTGCTCCTAATGGACCAGCTGAGCTTGTGTCGGCTGCCTCCTCCATTTTGTGTTTCCTATCTAACATCTCTGCCATCAGCCAGCTGAGCAGGACTAACCTGCATCATGACTGATTGAGACAGCAGCGGCCACAGGATCTCTTAATATAGCATCAATCTCTCATAATATGAAACGTATTTCTTTTTTTCATGTGGAGGTAATTAGATGAAATATTGCCATACTCTAAAGAAAAAAAACCTGCCCTCAATACTACATAATTAGCGTCTCTAATGAGCTGAATTATAGATGAAGTAGGCCACCCTCCAGCTAGATTGAGAATATGCAAAAAGCTGCTGGATCAGGTGCAAACACCAGGGCTGGAGTTAAACCAGGATCTGATTTAAAGTTAATGTGACCTTTAATTAAATTTCATTTTCCCACAGGAAGCTCATTTGAAATCTAAAGAGCTTTTATTTGACTCAGGGAATTTTACTTAAGGGAATGAGAAATTTAAATTGACTGTTTTGGGGGACATTAAATATTTTATATGCTTAAATTTACGGTGTGAGCAAAAAAAGTTTGAATTGATGTTAACTCAATGCCTTGACTGCTACTAACACCAAAACCCACTCTAATTCGCTGCTAACCCAAGTCATGAGGTTTAAAAACATGTTAATTTTAAGGAATTTGTCTAGACACTCTAATGGTTTACATTATTTGCTGCTGTGTGAATGTGTCTGTGATGAAACTAGATGAGAGAACTGAATGGGGAAGAGCTTGCAGCAGAGGAGGAGATTCAGTATATAAATAGCTGCATGCGCTCAGGATGCAGGGACTCATTAGTTAGCCTTTACAGACAAGCTCACATCTATTTCTGTTTACAGTGCACTGCACACAACACGCATATGCACATGAGCATACATGTGTGCACAGCCACAAACACACACAGTACTGAATTTATAGTCTTGTTTTAAAGAAAGCAGGGGAATGTGCAATTTGTTTTGAATAAATTCACAGCTCGTTCATGACCAATATCAGCCAGTGACTGTCAATTTCCAAAATAACTTTACCTTGTAGGGACACTCGGACGTAAAGAAAGCAGGTTTCCTGGGTACTGAGAGCAGGCTTAAGGAATTAGAAGGAGTTTAGAGTTAATCAGCCCCCAAGTGACCGAGTAAGATTATCTCCATCTATCTACCTGCCTGCAGAATCTATCTCACTGTCTCCCCCCACTTTGCTTCTCTGTCTCTCAGTCTGCCTCTCTGGGTGTGTGTGCATCTCTGCATGTGTGTGGGTGTGGGAGAGGGAGAAGAGCTGGCAGAAGCACAGTGGCGATCAGCTGTGCTGATTCATGGTTTTATGCGGGGCCCCGCCTACCTGGCTGAAAATCATCAGAAATGAAGGAAAGGGCCAACATATCAGTCCTCTGGCCACATGGTGGCTCCTATTAAACCCTCTCAGTAAACACAGACAAACACATGCCAACATACACGCTAACACGTGCCAGGCTAAACTCTCTGTACTTTGAGCTAATGCACACAGGTCTGCCCAGCAACATCATGAACGCACAAAATAGGCAAGAGCTGAAGTCCTCATGGTGCATATATTTACTTCATCTTAATTATTCTACTAAATAACAACACATGCTGGATGTGGATTTTATAAAAGCGACCAAACTTTGAATGAAACACTATAATGAGAGATTCCGTGACACCATCTCTCTTGTGGGAACTGGGGGACACTGGGGCTGCAAAGGTTTATTTGAGTCGAGCTCACTGTGTAAACCTACGCCAAACCCACCTCTGAACTAATCAATACAGACAGATGGTCTGTGAGCCCGGTGCTGTAACATGAACCAACATGGGAAAAGAATGAGGTAGCTAGATTGATTTACTGCGGTCGCCCTGAAAGCATCTCTGAATCCATTTCCAACCTGACCTCAGCCACAGCCCATTGAAGGAACAGTGCATCTGTGCATCAGTGAATTGTTTTTGGATAACAAATAAAATTCACATCTCTGTCAGATATATTGTTTTGTAGAATTCATTAATGGATCTAAAATGAGTCCTGTATTGTTACTCAATTTATTTTACGAAAATAAAAGAATTCTGCAATTGGATCTTAGACTTATTTTTGTAAAGATGATGTTTGTTTTTTTCTTACATGGTCTTACAGTCAAATCCAAGCACTCCCTGATTCATGGGGAAAAGTCCATAGGAATCTGTTGTGGAGTCTGTTGCCCATTTAGTAATGCTCATAGTAGTCGTCTAAACTGCACGAATGCATCATAACTCCCAAAAGAGGATTAACACCAGCAGGCTCTTCTGGGACCTTGATGACCTCACTCTCACACAGCAGAGCCAAAAACATCCTCCAGCTTCACTTCAGCAGCTCTGTATTCACATTACAACACTGCTGATTCAGCAGTGGAGGAGACACCGAGCGCCCAGGTCTTATCTCTTTGTCATTTTTTAACCAGTGTTTACTTCTGCCGCTCATGCAAGCACTTCCCAGTGCACCTCACACTAACGCTGCCTCTGTCTCTACCTCGTCCTTCCTACGTCATATCTGCAGCGCTTCATAAAAGATTATCTGACTATATATATCCAGCAGTATCATCAATGGAGACGAGGCTTATTGGATGAGTTTCTCCCTGAGTGTGTTGTAGGGTAGGCATGTGCATGCACAGGAACACACACACACACACATTAAAACATACATTGCCCCCCCAGCGAAGGTGGATATTTTTAACCCATATGCCCCCCCCTAAAAGCAAGTTATGTCAACCAGAAAATGAAATCCAAAGAGCAGAGCTGTCTCGGCATGAAAAGGCAACAAACGTCTGAACATCTCAGCAGTAGTGTTCTTCAAAACAACATACACACCTCCCCTCACCTTCGAGACATGCTGACACAAGGGGGACACACGTGAATCATCTCTAACAATGACTAATTAACATACGTACAATTACAGGGCGGTGAAATATAACAAGCACGTCACCTCCTGCCAACTCAATATGTTATTTTTAGAATTTTGAATGTTATCACGCTAAGCACTGAGGCTAAGGCCGGGCTATATGGCCAAAAATTATAGCAAGATAAAGTTGCTCATATCAGTAGATATTGATAATTATCACAATAAAAAGGTCATATTTTATTTCCTCTTAAGTTTAAAGACCGATTTTTGCTCCTGTGTGAAGGTTGTGGTTTTAAACTTTAAACATTAGATACACATCAAAACATTTTACAAATCTGTCATAGATCAGTTGTGTATTTTACCTCCTCACGGTGCTTGCACATAAGCGACTTTTCAATATATATCAAAAAGTATTATATTTATCGATTGTGTTTTATTGCTCAGCCCTAATTGAGGCAATTTTTTCTCCCATATAGTCCTTATCCTTTATAAGCGTTTTCACATTTAGTAAGAAATTACATAACTTATATACAATAATATGTTTGTTTGTTGTTACGCTGTATTTCAGACTCATAGGTCCATGTTAGTATTCAAATTTTAATCTAAAAATGGCAAAATAATAATGATAATCTTAAAAAAATGATCATACAGTTTGTGGTGAGTTTTACTGTTTACTATGAGCAAACTGTGCTGTTTCTTTTAGCAGAGTGAGAACTGGTCCATTCATTTCCACATAAACAAGTCGCACATCTCGGCTCATATCCTCCACTTTTCTTCACGGGGGATGCTCTTTAACTACTGCCACGCTCTTTCAAACTGGACCATACTGCGGGTTATATTGGTTGAATTGGTTTTTTAGCAATAACACACAATACGACTTCTACCCTCTGCTTTTTAAATCCAAACCGCTGAGCAGCGCAGGGCTGAATCGGAGCCAACGTGCCAGGGTATTTAAACAAATCTGTGTACGAAAATGGCGCCGAATGTCCAACAAAACAAACAAACACCAACTCGTCCTGCACCGCGGGAGAAGCGCGCGTCTTTTTAAAATGCTCGTCTTACCTACTCTGGGGTTCGCGTCAACGGGAGAAGCGAACTGCGCAAAAAAAAAGAAGTCCCACAAAATCCAGTTATTCCGCTCGTTCACTGGAGAGACAACGTTGCGGAGCCGCACATGCTTTGTTGTGCCGGAGGTGTCCGATGCTCGTAAAGGGGCGGAGCCTCAGAGAGAGCCGGACTGGAGCTGACCAACGGAGAGGCGAGGAGAACACACACACACACACACACACACACACGCACACGCACACACGCACGCACGCACGCACACGCACACACACACACACACACACACACACACACACAATAGCCGTCTCCATGACTTCACATTGACTTACATTGATTTCCTGGATATTCTAACCTAAACTTAACCTTAAGCTAACCCTAAACCCGATCTGATGTATTCACCTCAAAATTCAGTGATTTACATTATGGGGACTGGATTTAAGGTCCCCACAACATGGGGAATATCTGTAACACACACACACACACACATTACATTGACCTACATTGATTTCCTAGAGACACTTTAACCTTATAGCCCTCCGCCTTTTCATAGGCAAATATAATACCCAAGTACGTTTTTCTGTTTGTTCTGTTATTATTGGTGTGTTTAAGCACTTGTTTATTATCTTATTTTGTATTTTTAAGACAAATGTGTGATGTTTAGCACTTATTACATTTTATTGTATTGTTTGAACTAACACAAAAAAAAACATGTGTATGGTACATATGTAGGTATTGTTTTATCACGCTATATTTGTTATTTCAACGAGTGCTCACTCTGGACTTCTGTTCTTTTAGAATGGTAAGCTCTGTTTATCTATTAACTATTATTTATTATTTAAATCATTTTTATGTCATGTTAACATTCAGCAATCTTGAGTAATTGAATAACAGGCTGTAACCCCTGCTGCCCCACCTGAGTCGGTGGTCCTTTAAAACCCTTATTTTATGACACAAAACTGATTTGTTGTGGTGTTTCCCCTCGTAGCACTCATTAAGAGGGCAGCATTTTAACCCAAACCTAACTTTAATCTTAACGTAAACATGTCTTCACTTTAAAATGTAATGATTTACGTTATGGGGACTTGCTCTTTGTCCCCAGTGAGGAGACAAGTCCCATAATGTGACTGTGTACACAGATTTAGGTCCCCACAACATGAGGAATACCTAGTCCACATACACACACACACACACCACATGTCCGAGGTGGAGAAGAGCAGGCAACTTTAAAGTGACACTGATTAGAAGTGCCCCATGCCTCTAAATATATACATCTGCATTAGAGAAACACACGTTCACTGTGAGATCCCTGCAGTAATCTACACGAGTAATCCTAAACTTTCTAAATCTGCCTATGTGCATTCTCCACCACCATCATCAAGTGCATATTTTCTGCGGACCACAGCAAATATTTATATCAATTGTCCACTTTTAATTCACAAGTCATTACCGAGTTGGAACAATGCACAAAGCCTCATTACAAAAAGTCCCAGCAGGCATGGAGGAAGGCCAGAGAGTACAATCATTAACAAAGAGCAATGTCCACAAAAGAGGAGGGAGGGGGGCAGACAGGCAACAGGAATACAACAGTGAGTCTGGCCCAGTCTTTTTCAAGCAGCAACACGGTGCATTCATCTGCACAGTATGAGGGTGTGAGGAGCCCAACCCTGAGCCAAGTGGAGTGATATTGAGAGAGGCACACTTTTAAATTCATGTGGAAAGAGGTAACAGCTGAAAATACGGTGTATGAGGACACCACGTCTTATCTAAATCTAAAATCGCAAAAACAAACACGTGCGTCTAATCACTCACACACACACATACAGGGAAGCTGTCTTTATGGACCCCAGCATGGTCCCCACCCATCTGCCTGACCCCATTAGGGCTCGCAGAGGCAGGAGGGGGAAGCAAGGGGGTTCATTATTCTCTTAACCACATGGGGTAAGGCACCATCACCTTTGTCTCACAGATACAAGTTCATGTGGCATGCACAGCAGTGTCACATGTCATTTCTGGCCAATTTATCTGCTATTCACTGAAGAAAAAGTCTTACCAGTGTTAAGGTTACTTCCCCAAAGTCCGACGATTCGACTTGTTTTAAAGTCCAAAAGCAGTTTACAAGAAAAACGAGAGACGCCTAACGATAAGAAAGAAAAGTTAAAGATACCTCTCTAGCACAGTGACAGTCGATAATGGCTTTTTTTTTTTTCTTTCTCTTTAGACTTTGCTCACAGAGCGAGACATCAGCAGCACGCCAGAGCTTTCACACATGCTGCTGTTAAACATTTACTGAGACAGAAAACACAGGGAAGAAACAAGGACAATCCGACTTCTGGGTGTAGTTGATTAGTCTGTTTTCTTTTCCACTTTGGTTTCAGGTGGAGTGAGGAAGTCAGGAAAGAGCGGAAGAGCGAGGGAGACAAACAAAGATTATGTGAAGCCACTCGCGTCGCCTCCAGTTGCTTAGAAACCCCTGCCCTGCCCTGCGCCTACTGCAAGGAGCAGGTGTCGAGCTGGACCCGGGAGAGGGAGGAGAGACAGAGTGGAGAGGGGAGGAGAAGAGGAGCAGCACTCACAGACCCACTGTCCCTTGAGACAACAACAGACTGGAGCCACAGACTCTGAGACGACCCACTCACGCAGCACACACACCCAAAAAAACTGACTCTCTTTCCCCCTCTGTCACTCTCCCCCATTTGTTCACAGGCAAACATGCACACACGCACACACACATACATGATAGTGCAGAGCTTTACGCCAGCTGAGTGCATGGGGGTTATGTTTGTTTGGAACATCTTTATCCCTCTCTGGCTCCATCACTCAGTGATTACATAACGTCCCATACCACTTCAACCCAATTCATCTCCCTTTGACTTTCAATACCGCATCTGGGTACGCGTCACACACACACGCCGCCTTCCCCCTCCCCGCGGTATCTTATGTAAAACAACATGTGCCGCTCTGAAAATGCTTTAAATGTGAATTTTGAGTGCATGTGTTGGAGACATGGTTGCAGGGGTTTTATTTGTGCTCAGAATCTGAGCTCTCAAAAGCACTAGCGGGATAGATGGTAACAGGGCATCAATATTCATAGAGCACCATTATGTTATGAAGAATTCATGAACCTGGAATGTTCCATGTTTCTGCCCCACCCTCTTCTCTAGCTTGAATTCTCTCACACCAGAGACTTTAAATTAAACAACATGATGTTTTTTCAAATGGAAAGATTCAGGATATGATGTTTTGTAGATTAACTATGTCCCGTGCATCAACCTAATTCAGAGAACAAGACAGGACAATTTTCCCCAAATAAATTGTAATATATTTTTTGCACCTACTATAAAACTACCATAATATTTGCATCCACAGACGATGCAAAGTAATGTTACAGATTAGTAAATAATCTTATATGAATATTCACACACTTGAATCTCATCTGAGATTTAAAAAAGACTGTTCCGAGCCCCGGGCCTCACAGCACACTGAACAAATTGCAGCAGACAGTCCAGTCCACCTAAGTGCATGTTGTATTGTGTTTGATCAGCTGACGCTACTGCAAATGCTCAGGTTGTCTTAGATTACGCTGCCACCTGGTGGAGAGATGGTGACTCAATGAACTTTTTACAATCATTTTGCTGATCTGACTAAAAAGATACTGTGATGGGACTTTAAAACTATCTTTCTATTTCTATCTTACTTGATAGCACTTACAGCATCTTACTTGACAGCACTAATATAATAATGTTGATAACATTTTAACATACACAGTCTAATCTGGATATAAATATGAGTTTTTTAAAAAAATATATATATATATATATATAAAAGTCCAACATTAATTATTAGTCTCAAGAGACGGAATCCCCGCCAATACTAATCTACATTAACACAGAGCTGTGATGCATGCTGGGAACGTGTGTTCATGAGAGATAAAGATGTGTTTGCGTCCAGATGCCTGAGGGTGACACATATTTTCTACTCCTCCCAAAACAGTCCGATGTGGACGACAGCAGGTCAGAAAGAATATTCACCACATTGCAGCTTCTCACTGGGATTCTTTCACAATGTTTTGTCCGAATCCCTTTTACCCAGAACATCAGAAATAATGTTATGCATTTGTAAGTATAAACGAATCCTAAAATAATGTACAACACTTTTTCTTATTATAGGAAGAAATAGTCCTGGTGGAGAAATAGCCCTCTCAATAGCACACTCTTTTCACTCAATTTAGTGAAGGATTAGACTAAATTTAAACAGGCATCTGCAGTTTATACAATGCAATGCAGAGGATACTGATGGAATCTGCAGTCAAATTCCATCACATAAAATAAATCAAGATTAAATTTACAACAAAATATTTTAATGACCGAAAAGCTTTGAATATAAATGATATGTTTCTCTGCAACTGAACAGTGTAATGTCATTAAAATGGTTCAATCATATTCAACTGAACTGATCTGTATGTATAGTTTTTATAAGGTCAAATAATTGTTACTACGCATGTGTTGTACGAAAAACATCAGAGTAAATCCATATATTCAATGGTTGAGTGAGATCATGGTGACAATAGAGCTTAAATGGTATTTGATACTCACATCATGTCCATGTAGAAGGCCATTGTTCAAAGCACGGTCAGTCCCAGAGAGTGTGAGCAGGTCAGAGGCCGAGAGACACAGAGAGAGAAAGAGTCAGAGCAGTAACACACTTATTTTATTAACGTGACAGGACAGAGTTAAATCAAATAGGTGACAACACACAGAATTCAGGTGAACATTTGGTTTGTATTTTGAACAACCTGAAAAGATCTGTCTGGCAAACTCCTCGTGCTCATTTAAATCTCTCTTTCTCAGGACTTTGGAGTCTGAAGTCCCCTTCAACTTTTTATTTCTATTTATGTATTTACTAGCTCTGACCTTACCAGTTGTTTTAGTCATTTTCTAATCTTTATTCTATTCAGTTTTTTTACTTTTTTCTCACACGTAACATTCTTAATCTAATAGTTGTGATATTATGTCGTCTAAAGCAGTTTGATCTTCAAATTGCTTTCAAATCTTCATTTTGACTTGCAAAGCACCTTGTGACTGTGTTTTGAAAGGTGCTATGTAAATAATGAAACAGCTACTAATTTCTCACATAGCTGAAGGGTCTGAATCTGAACATTCAAAGTTCTGTGAGAGTAAAGAAAATAGTTCCGGCATCATCTTGATAACAGAAAAAACTGAGGAAAACCAAAAAGGCTCAATATATATATATATATATCGCTTATACAGATTGTAAACATGGTGAGGACAACATTTATCTGCGAAGATAAGAAAGAAAGGAAGAAAGAATCAGTATTTAAACTAAGAAAAAATACAAATGAGACATTTATCGTGATAATTATCGATATCAACTGATATATTGTCAGATCCCATATCATCCTACCCAACCTGTACACTTATATTATTCCTACAAGGCTTTTTAAACGTTGTCTCACGTGATAAGACTTGTTGGGTACAGTCTATTATCTGGTTTATGAAAGTGTTTTGGGGCCCTGGGGTCTCCAGAGCAGATGAAACATGACAACAAATCAACAACCTATTTTAAAAACATGTCCTCTAACACTACATCATGTTAGGAGTCCTGTGTGTTGGTTTGCATGTCGGCTAACAGCACAAATAGCCTCTGACCCTGTCGCGTTGGACATAATCCCTCTAAATACGGCACCGCGGTGAACTCTACACGAACCGCACATAAACAAAACACGTCGCTGGAAGAAGAAGAAGAAGAAGAAGAAGAAGAAGAAGAAGAAGGAAATAAAAAAAGTGCGGGGCATAAAGATGGCAGCGGCAGTGTGAGGGAGACCTACCTGTGTGTTCACCCTCCTGCTCCACCTGGGCGCCGCGGTTCCGGTGTTTCCTCCAAAACAGGAACCCGCAGACGCTCGGTCAGTGTTTCCTCACGGAGGCGGTGACGCAGCAGCGAATGACGAAGCAGCGAGCACGGAGGGAGGAGGAGGAGGAGGAGGAGGAGAGCTCAGTGTGGAGGAGATCAGAGGTGGAGGCTGCAGCTTCCCCTCACAGATTACACTTCTTAGCCAGATGCATCCTTACAGCCAAGGGGATTTGTTACCTATACACATCTTAAGGCCTTTAGTGCTGACCTGAATCATGTTTCACACCCTGAAGGCTTTAGGTGACATGTTTTTTTGATGTTTTTCAGTTTGTGGCCGCCCTCCTGATAAGGTGATAACCTCGAGGGCAGGGACGTGCACAGACATTTTGAGGGGCCATTGCTTTAACAACCCCCGCCCCCCCCATGCTAGTCTAAAGCCATTTTCAGACATGAACAGGAAAGAAGAAGAGGGACCATATTGCACCTGCGTCAGGCTCATTCCACTGGCTTCCTGTTCGTTACAGGATTGATTTTTGAACTTTTTTTTATCTCAGCAGATTTGATTTTATTATCATTAGCAATTTGATATATTACGTATATGTGTTTTCTGATACACTAGCAGAGGCCTGGGAGGGTTCTGCGCTGTATTTGAGCTGTTCCTATAGGACTGCGCTTTCCTGGACAGAGGCTTCAGATGTTGTACCTGATTTGCTGGAGCCCCTCTCCCAGTTTGGGGGTTGCAGCCCCTATAATGCTCCTACTATCACAGGGATCACATTCCATTTCACCTTCCACGTCTTTTCTAGCTGTTCTTTAGACATACATGTATAAATTATATACATATATTATCGACTTCTCTGGTTGTTGGTATAAGTAATCCTCAGAACATTATATAGACTAAATGCGGAATGAAGATGAAGTGATGAGAATAGTGCTCTTTTTTTTCATGAAAAATGTCCGCTCAGTACAAAATAGGTGCAGCTCTTCTGCTGCATTTGTTTACATGAGTGGTTTCAGGGTCAGGGCATTAAAATAATGTGTGCTCGAAGATTAAGCTTTAGATCGACTTCAGGCTTTTCTCTCAGTTTTACAGTGCTCCATCACAAATAAGTCTTATATCAGCTAAATTCTTTCAATCCGCCCCCTCTCATGTGCACACCACTTGTTTTCAAACTGTACTGGTGGCTCCACACGGGGGAGCCGCTGTGCGTGTGTGCATGTGTGGAGGTGAAGGGAAGTGGCTGCTTATTATGTTTAGGAAGTACTTCACTGTGAGTACACATACATACTTATTTTCATAGTCACCTAGAGGAATTAAACTAAACTATCAGTTGTTAGTGTGGTAGTTATTGTTACTGGATATGAGCAAATGATTAGTAATAGATAGTGGCTGCTTCTCATGTCTCGTCACTAAAATACATGAACACTGCTGCTTTTTTGTGTCCCTCCAAAACAGGGGTGTGGTACATTATTAATAAATTATGATAATTTTTCAGTTGTGTATCAGAGACTGCACCAGTCTCAGTATTTTTCAACATTTAACACAAAGCTTTAGACGAATATGTCGTGTTATCACTGACATTTGTAACTGTTTTCTAAGATGGCCACTATGATTTTTCATGTTTATTTATGTGATGTAAATTTTTTAATTAAGCCAGTCATTTGCTGTGAATTGTTGTGTTGTCGCTACTGTTTTTTTTTTTTTTAATTCATTTTTTCCTGCCCAAGAAGAACAGAAAATGCAAATAAGCTATATAGGGGAATCTGGAATGTCAGTTGTGTTGTTGTCCTTGTTAAATAAACTTGTAAACTTAATAATTATATACTGGCTACTCTCGGTTAACATCACAGTGTGCATTGGTTAGAATGGAACAGCTCCATTTGATGACCCTGGATGTCCCTTGAAAAAGAAGAGTGAAATCCCAGAGGTGGCGGTAGACCTCAGTCTCACAGCTGCCACAGCTGGAACATCTGTCACAGCTGGAACATCTGTCACAGTAAACACAGAGACCAATGTTCGCAGTGTCGCAGTAAGTGAAGTATCTGACCTTAAAACGTTCAGAATCCTACACTACTCAGGTAATTCTGTAACATCCCTGACAAATTGAGGATTAATAGATGAGTGGATGGATGGATGGATAGATGGATAGATGGATAGATGGATGGATGGATGGATGGATAGATGGATAGATAGATGGATGGATGGATGGATGGATGGAGTAGCCCATAAATTGTCACACCGTAGACAGCACCTCTCATCCATTATCACGCAGAACAGCCAGGGAACACCCAGTGTGGTTAACTCTACACACTGAACTCCAGCCCTCTGCACGGAGATAAGAGCAACCGTCATCACCAACACACACATGTTCACACACTTGAATATGTATAGTATCTGTTGCCCCCTGTTGAGTGCCTTGGATGGATGGAAGTAGATAGATAGATAGATAAGATAGATAGATAGATAGAATTGATGTACACACGAATGTACACAAAACTCATCAATAACTATAATCAAATAATGTAAAATTAATATTCAACAATGGACTATTATTCACAAGCTTTTATTTTGAATACTTAAAGAATATTTGATACCATTAATACATTAGCACCTTTACTGAAAATAAAAAAACAGTTTTTTTAACTATACTATACTACTATTTAACTTATAAAAGTGTATTTCTGTTGTTGAATAACAAATTCTCAGTACTTCTTTATTAGAGCCCCCACATTATGGACTTTGCTCCCCCACTGAACTAAGACTTATTTTCTAGCTTATTTAAAATCCCTTCTATTTAATCTATAGAACTCCAGCCTATCTACTTTATATCTCCATTTTCTCCCAATATTTTATTATTATTATTATGTATCATCCCTGCATCACTGAATTTGGCTTCAACCAAAATATTTAGTGTGTGGAAAATGAAACAATATGAACCTTTTTGAATTTTGTCCACTTGTAATTATCAACAGGGTGATAATGGAATAATTTAAAGTTATATTTAATCGTACAGATGGTTTAAGGATTGACGTCATTATGGGATGTAAGGTTACGTTTCTAAGGTTATGGATCTATAAGTGAACAATAGAGGTGAGTCTCCACAGAGAGCAGCAGCCTGGAGGCAGCTCTTAGTGTTTCACCAGGAAGAGAAGAAGCAGCAGGGCGGGCAGGACGCGCAGCACCAGCCCTGCTGTGGACGAACATGAGCCGCTCCACGTCGTCCCACTGATGTTATGACTTGAATATGGCCGATAAGGGGCCGTTTTTGACCTCATGTATTATTTTCTACCTGTCGGTCGGGGCCGCAATATTCCAGATTCTCGAAGAGCCAAACTGGATGTCGGCCAGAGACAAGTATATCCTGCAGAAAGAAAACGTTTTAAAGAAGTATACCTGCTTGACTAAAGAAGCGCTGGATGAGATTTTGGAGGTATGAACTCATCTGTTTTCAGTTTACGACGGATAAGAACAGAGTTTCCCATTCATCCTAAAGGAGGGGAAGTTAAATTAAACCTACTGTTTGTAACTTTACGCACGATTGACCAACACACCGAGGAGCGCCCATAAACTGTCAAGAAGTTAAAAGTAATCCAGTAAAACCAAAGTGCAGATATTAGCCTGTATGAGACGGTGTTTCAGTCACCGTTGTCAACCTGAGCTGAGACACACGCATTGTGCAAGAGTAAGTGAGAGGTGGGTCGCCTGTGCGCGTCAGGACACATCAGGACTTGTTTTTCCTGATCACGAACAGACAAAAAGCATCAGGCCTGAAAGCGGATCAGGTGACAATATACCTTGTAAAAGCTTCTCCTGCTTCAGCCCGAATTTCTCTAAAGAAGAGTCAGAAAGTTGTAATATTTAATAAAGACCGGACGTTATTGCGCATGTGTCCCTGCTCCAGAAATATTTGCATTTTTGCGCAAGGTGTGTCCAGGTGCAAATGGCTGCACAGGATATGACTTTGAGCCCGAGTAATAGAGGACTGTGGAGGTGAATAGTGTTGTTACAGTCGTGTGTGAAATGGGTGATTTACTGTGTATTCACCACAGATCGTGTCGGAGGCTGCAGGTCAAGGTGTGACCATCACTGGCGAGAAACATCGCAACACGTGGGACTGGGTCAACTCGGTCGTTTTCGCTGCCACCATTGTCACCACCATAGGTTTGTATGTGTAGGCCATGCAGTATAGTAGCTCCTAGGAATTAAATTCACATCAAATATATTACTAACGTTTACTTTAATCACCTGGCTCACACATGTCAACATTTCTCATTTTAACATTTTTATTAGGCAGACAATTATTCCTATTTTACTACAAATTCAGAAAACCATAATCCTGAATAATGAAATAAGCTTACTGACATCTATGATTGATGTTATTGATAACAAATGTAATATGTATGTATGAATAATAACTAACACTAGCAATACTTTATTATAATATTGACTAATAATAATAATAATTTAGTACAATCATGCATTTGCAATGGTTGTTTAATTAATTTGTTATCATCAAATAAGCATTTTATTTTATCCTTGCTTAAGGCTAAAGGTTCAATTTCATACCTTTTTAGGATCACAATGACTAGATAGATGGATATTTAATAAAATCCTAAATCTAGATAGATGGATATTTTATTCATACCAGAAGGGAAATTACAGTGTTTCAGCATCAATTAAATACATAAACACAAGACTCACATATTCTATAACCCAGAAAACACAAGCAGAGGCAAATACGTCCGGGTAAAAACACCTACGTCAAATACTGATATGAAGGGATATCAGAGAGTTGCTTACCCTTCATTGAAGATAAGGTGAACAAAGCAATATCAATGTCTTTTCCCACAAGCTGAAGTGTACTGCACTAAATTCTGACTGAGGTGTTTGTAGTTTATCAGTTATCAGTTCCCTGTTGGTCTTGTTTGTATTTCTATTACAATATGCTAATATCTGTTAAGAAAGAACTGCAAACTATGCATGGCCAAAACATTCCCTTAAAGTAGCATTTCATAAGGGTTAATATAATCAAGAGCCACCTTAACCTTTTTAAACCTTGTATGTTATATTGTATCGTATTAAGACTCTTTAAGGTAAACAATTTAGGATTTTTAAAAACTTCTTATGAACCAGGGGAAGCCCTATTTATATAACCTTTAAAAAAGAAAAAAGTCCATATTTCCTGCTGTGATTCAACGTTTTCTCTTGTCATCCACAGGTTATGGCAATGTCGCGCCCAAGACTGAAGGTGGCCGTGTGTTCTGCATCCTGTACGGTTTGTGTGGGATCCCCCTATGTCTGGTATGGATAAGCGAGCTGGGTTCGTTCTTTGGAGACAGAGCCAAGCGTCTGTCCCAGGTTCTGATCCGTAAAGGCGTTTCAGTGGTAAGAAAAGACAGAATGGTGGAGTTAGTGTTTATCTGAATGCTGAATAAAGTTGCAATATAACATTTATGTTTTCTTCCTTGTGTCAGAAAAAGGTCCAGTTAACCTGTACGGCCTTGTTCCTGTTATGGGGGCTGTTTGTGCACCTGGTGATCCCTCCATTTGTTTTCATGTCTGTGGAAGGATGGAGCTACCTGGAAGGCATCTACTTCTCTTTCATCACTCTCACAACGGTTGGTTTTGGAGATTATGTGGCAGGTAGGTTTATTTTACGACTTGATTTAGCTCATTTCTCTGAGGTTATTCTGCATCTGAACTTCTTTTGTTTCCTTTGTAATGAAAGCAATGTCATTCTATGCTTCCATTTCCATTTCAGGCGTAAATCCAAACATAGAGTACCCCAGACTGTACAGAACATTTGCTGAGATATGGATCTACATGGGCCTGGCCTGGCTGTCTCTGTTCTTCAGCTGGAATGTCCACATGGTAGTGGAAGCTCACAAGAAGTTCAAGCAAAGACGACACAGGTACCGAAACATAGATGACGAGGAGCCCCAGCAAGAAGGGGAAAAGCAAAGCCCACACATGAAGCAGTCCGTCATCGACATCTTCAACTTCCTGTCTGAAAATGGGGAGGACTACAGCACCGTCATCCACGATATCGGAAGTACGGCAAAAAATAGAAACCCTGAAGAGAAAGTCAACCGCTCTAAGAGCTGCAGCGACATCCTGGCCATCCGTAACCTGGATCATTCGCCGAGTCACAAACACATGATCAGTATCAGTCAGGTGTTCATGACCGCAATGGTGGATCAAGAGGAGGAGCGTCCGCCACAAGAGAGCAACAGAGACAGTGAGCCTCCAGAATGTGCAAGGACGGCAGGTAGCATGGAGAACAAGGACAGTTGTACATTTGAACCAGAAAATGATGGTATCATCTTCACTGTACCTGCCAGAGATGCTGCCGAAGAACAGACTGTACAGCAGGCGGGTGGAGGGGAGAGTAGGTTCCAAATATCCAAAGTAAATGAAGATTTGTTCAAGGACAAAGATGAAAAAGGGTAAAACAATACCGTTATGTATCAAGGGGACAAACTGCATCCGTGCAATTCAAGGGTGGACGGTTTAACAGCCTCCTAACTGCATCTTTTTAAAATTTAGAAAAGTAACCTCAGAGCCAGGTGGATCTTCAGGGTCGTGCTTTGACGGCTTTGTGCCGTTTGGATGACATAGCAGCCACTTGTCACCTTTCTTAAGGTCTACAGACTAGAAACATTATAGTACAGTCTTTTAAGGACACCGACACAAGATAAGAGTAAATTACACTAAGAGACAATATCCATTTAACTGAATTTGAATTAATTAATTGGGAAACATGAGGTGTGTTGCTTAATTTTCAGATTTTCACTATTTTGAGGAGGGATTATTTTATGCACAGACCCTTTCTTCATTGTTCTATAGTTGAAATGCTCCAAATTATTAGTCTGTGTAAACAGTTCGTCATGTCAAGGGTTGAATGAGCTGAGGCGCAGCTCTCCTCGGATTTGAATCTCCACCGGAGTTTGCCCTGTGTGCAGCAGATCTGAAATGTAAATTTTTCCTGCAGTTTCAACAGGGGATGAAGGCATCGCAGGATCCTTCAACCCCTGATTGGAAAACTCTGCACATGAGAAAATGCTGCTGATGTATGATTTAGCTTGAGGAGATAAATACAGGGATGCTTCGTTCAGAGTTTAGTCTGCTGATTACAACGAATATAAGACGTATGACTCATGACTGATCATAATGTAGATGATTCTTAAAAGAAAAAACTAATTTATAGATTCATGCAGTTTTGCATTCTTAAGGACAGACAATCTTAAAGTACTGTGATGTTCAGTAAAAAGTATCCAGTAAAATATTATTTTCATGATAAACGGCAAAGCAGCTATATGAACTTTTTTACATATTTTATTGAAAATATAAGCACTTATTTCACAGCGTTTCTTGTAGTTGGTCAGTTCAGTGTCTACAACCATTTGCAAAAAATGCTGATGTACCCACGACCATGAAAAAGTCACGAAAACGAAATGCATCCATTTTCCTCCCACGAGAATAAGAAAAAAATGCATTTCCCCACATACGAGCGCTGTGATTTATGTTAATCATCATTCAAATCACCATTGTCCGCGCCTTGCAAAGAGGTGAGTCATTGCCTACTCCAGATCACAGACCAAGGCTTTGTGGAACACAGTGCCAATGAGCAACTTTCCCCCATATACTGCTGCTACGGACGAACCCATGAGCACACTACCATCGTCTTCATACACCTGAGTCACCACTGGCTGGTCAGAGTGAATCTTCTGGACGCGGATGACCTGCACAAAACACAATCACACGACAGAAAGAATTATAACGAGATGAATACATGTAAAACGATTGGTCATCTGTTTAAGTAAAGAGAATAAAAGGTGCAGAAATTACACATGTAAAAACATATTTTGTTTTGCAATGTTGGTCATCTCACAATTTGCAAACTGATAAAAGGACAAACCTCTGATCCAGGTGGGTCGTTGGGGTCAAACACATAAAGTTTCCATCCATTAGGGTGACAGCCTAACCACAGGTCGCCTGTTTCAGGGTCGACTTCAATGTTGTCACAGAGAGAACCCACAGCCACAGACTGGTGACAGGATCAGAAGGAGATATTTATCATTAACCTTAAATGACAATTCTACCACGGACGGATTTTGTACTTGAAATTACCTGCATTGATGTGTAAATTGTCTGGAGACATGTTAAGACCTTCATCTAAGTTACAATTATGAACAACTAGAATAGTAGTAGAGTGCACAGCTTCCCACCATTTATTTTAGATGTAAACTATACACGTATCATATTACGTCCTAATCTACGACCTATAAAAATATCAGTCCTTTATGCCAGATTTTTTCATCAAGGTGCATAAATTATTCCCTGGGAAATTAATGAAAATGTAAAAAAAAAAAAAGAAGGCCTTTCTCACAAAGTTAATGAAAGTGAAAATAACGTCCTGAATTTGCCCCAAAAGTTAACGGCTTCTTCCACAAAGTTTCATTGAAATCTGTCGATTACTTTTGCGTAACCTTGCTTACAAAAAAAAACCTAACAAAATCAACAAACAGAAGGACAACAAGAGCAAAATTTATAAATAATAATACTGATGAGGCCCACTGATTGAATTAAAAATATTACTTTAAGTCTGAAATATTTACCTTCAGAGAGACCAGTGAATTGTCTTCTTTTCGCTCCAACACATGCACATTGTGCCCTAACAGATCTGCCACATATATATGTCTGTAAATAAAAAAAAGAATACAACAATGAGGCAATCAAACATTTGAAGCATGAATTATAATACGTGTGACCCTGAGGATCATTCCTACCGCTTGTCTGGTGAGATGTTGATTCCGTTCGCAAGGTAGTAACCATCAGAGACGACTTTCACATCCGTGGGACTGTAGTACACAACATTAGTCCAAGACAGTCCCAGAACAGGCTCCACAAAACCTTTCATGAGCTCATGGGAGAAATAGTGGTCATTTGTTGCATAGAAGCTATCCATGCCCACTGCAACGATGTCGTTCACACTGGAAAGAAAAAACAGAATTGGAACATTATTTAAATGACATTATATTTAATTTGTTGAGCACAATATGAAAATATTTTGTGACGCTTTCTTATGACAAGAGATATCAGATGCACTGAAGCTCACGACTCAGTAAGTCAGACAGTAGGGGTCACTGTACTGTACCTGTGGAGAAGTTCGTGCTTTATAGTTTTCACGTGCACAAGGAGGTGGTTGTCCTCGAAAAATTGGAAGATCTCGACTTGGCTTTTGTGTTGTGGATGATTGACAACAAACAGGTAAATTGTGTCATCTGATGAGAAACAAGGAAAGCATTGTCAAAATAAACAACAGAATACTGGAGACCAAACCGGCCCATGCATTCTTTGTACACATAAACACTTGTGACTTAGTTTAGCATTAACATAATGCAAATGTACTGATCGCGTAAAATACAAACACACCCAGGTTTAACAATCTCAGCTATTACAGTTGGGACCACAGGAGCTATTATAAACAGGTTTGTCCACATACTCCACACAGGCTCATATCCACCAAACACGAAATATAAACTTCCCTTTTACTAGTCAGATTATAGACAGTCACAGAAACTGAAAATTAAATAAATTTCCCTGTTGTTTAATGGAAGATGAATGAAAATATGTGTAACAGAAAAGTCTTTATTTCTGGATCGAGTTGAAAGACCAGCACAAAGCCACTAGACTTCGGTTTTTACCCTTTGGGGCAGAATGGTGAGTAACATTAACCATGTGTGACCTTTACCTGTTGGATCGGTGTATGCACTGATGCCATGAGGGTTGAATGAGTCCAGGTCAAAGTTTCTTGGCATGCGCAGCTCCACCGGTTTCATCCGAGAGTCTTGTAGGTCGAGGGAGAAGATCTTTCCTGTCGCCTCTGGGACTGGCAGTCCAGGAAACCTCAGACCCTGGAGATATTAGAAATACATGAAATTACACAGACGTCAGACTAATGAAAAGAAATTCTGCACAGCAAAACAAAAATCCCCACTGATTGGAGACAGGTGGTTGGAGACCAGCCCCCAGATTGATGATAATAATAATTTATAGAACATCTTTCATACGTACAAGGCTGCTCAATGTTCTTTACAAAAGTAAGATGAATAAAAAAAATAAAATCATGAAATACAAAAAAGCATATAGAGGTAGACAAAACAATAAAACATGGTAAGATGTTATAAGGGAAGGCGGTGTTATTTATAAAGCACAGTTCATACACAGAGGTAGATTCAAGGTGCTGTACAGGGTCTTTAAACGCAACACAGAGGCCCAATCAGAAGAAATCTATTTAAAATCAGAAAGGACAGTTTAAAACAATTGCCAACCAACATAGAAGAGGTTAACAAGAGCAGAATAAAAGAGATTAAAAGAGGTACAAGATATAAAAAAGAATGTAGAACTGGACCAAGCTAAACCAGGAACAATGAAAGCTACGAGCAATAAGCCTCTGAATAAGTAGCTGCATGTTTTTCTGCACTTGAAGTCATGCATGCAGGTCAAGTAGACTAAAAGAGCAAAGCACATGAACAAATTGACCTTTATGGAAAGTGAATATAGTTTGATAGTGAATAGTTAGTCTTCTTATAGTTGTTCTTATTAAGAACAAAGTTTGGTCACGTGTTTTATCCGCAGGACTTTAATTCCTTCAGTGACTGTTTGTTCAGCCTCAGATAAACTTGGCTGCTCAGCAACTCAAACACTCACAGTGCTGATAAAGGCGAGTCCGTCTCCCAGGATCGTGATGTCTTCCGAGCCAGAATCTGAAAGCAGCGCAGTCACGCTGTTAACTTTGAGTTTACAATTTGTTTGTGTGGCTTTTAAAACATTTTTTATTCTCTCTACTCACCCAGATTTTTCAACGCCACACAGTTGGGCAGGTGATTCTGCAGCAGCTCTCTGGAGGCGAGGGCCCTTTTCCTGCAGAGGGTTGAACACAAGCTGCATGAACTAAACTTTATCTCCACAGGAAGCAAACGTCGTTCACACACGCACTTGTCTTTTCTTTGTACTTTACCTCAAGTTCACGATCCTCTCTCCCAACAGGGCCGCGATGGCCGCTACTACAAGCGAGGTGCACACGAGCTTTCCCATTTCCAAATTATGATCAACTCAAATTGACAGCGGATCCAAAACAACCAGGCTAAACTACAGCTGCTGCGGAGGGACACGCGCAACTAATGCTGCCTTCATGACAGTCGGACATCTGAGAACCCTACGTTTCATTTCGTCTCAGGGTTGCCAGGTCCGTGGGGTTCCCGCGGAATTTGGCTGCTTTTGAGTCAGTCTGTGAAGGACTCTCACCTGCACGCACGTCTCAATCCCAACCTGGCAACCCTAGTCACTTTATCCCTAAAACCAGACCTGATACTCTGGTCCAACACCCAATTTAACAGTACCCTGGGAGGATGCTAGGGATGAAGTGAATGAGAGGAAAAGGCTGTGGTATGCAGACATGGCATTTGAGGCAGAACAACGTGTCTTGAAAGCAGTAGTTTGCCCTGTGGAGGTTGGCTGCAGGGGTTTCATTGCAACATCCACCATCAGGTTGCTCAGACATCTGGGGATCCAGGGACAAGCCTTGCACCAGACCATAAAGAAACAAGATGCTAGGGACATTCACCCAGGTCTGATCAACCTGTGGTGGGCCTGTCTTAGAAGAGGGTGTCTTGTGATTAAAAAGCCGAAACACCTTATGTGTACCTTAGCGTCTTAAGGTGTTAACTTCATTCGTGCAGGAGACCGTTAAACGTACAAGGGATATTCACCATCTTGTCCTATGTTCTAAAATTCATGGCCAATATTACTGTCCATGTGCAATATTACCACTCATGGACAATTTGTGTGACATGAGATATGACATGATTTCAATATCATGTGAATTATTCCACATCACCTATTCCCATTATCATAACCACTTACTGCCACTTTTGTTTAGTATGACTGTATAGTGTAACTTTTATTTTTTTCTCATTTCTGTTGTTTTCTAGGCACTGAGTCAGCATTACTCTACAAACACTTTATATTTTTATTTCCCTTATTATACACTTTATACTTTTTATTTTATTTTCACTCATATTTCGTAGACATAACATGCTATTGTTTCATTTACTGGGCTATATTACATATTGCGATACTGTTATCTTGGCTCAAGAATTTCCTTCAGGATTAATATAAATCTTATCTTATCTCATCTCATAGAGTGTGTAGCTCCTCAATTAGGATTCAAGACTCAGAAGACCTTCAATGTCACTGTGCAAGTGCAATGGAATTTTGTGTGGAGCCGATGCCTAATTGGCAACACACTTGAATTAAGACTACAAAATAAATTTTACAAAATATAGACAATTAACAGTAAAAGCTTAGAGTGAGAAAACACAGTGAAAATGAGATATAAAAAACAAAAAACTAAGATTTATATACATGTATATAGGCGGAATTCAAATAAAGACAATAATTCAATATCGAGACAATAAACAGTGCTAAAATACTACAGTGGTACAGCAGAGTGCAGTAATAGTATTGCAGATTTAACAGTGAGAAATAGTACAGTAAAAGTATTTCTTGATTAATGATACATCACTTTAATTTTAACAGAACCACTAGACTAGAAACTTTCTGGTGTTTGATTTCTGGTATCCTGTGAATGTAGCATGATTTCAAGTGATTAGGGCAAGTCATATATTGAATTGTCTGCATATGTAATGGATTTAGTTTGTTCTAGATGGATCTTTATGAATCAGAAAGATGCTCTGAATCGAACCATAATTGACCTTTGACCTTCCATTTTACAATAAGTAATTGGGAGCCTGAAGGTTTACATGTGCAACAACCATTTTGAGCTGCATTATTTTCAAACTATCCTGAAATGTGCACATTTAGACATTTCCTGAAAATATATTTATGCAGGATTTATGCATTTGCAGTCACATGTTCTCCCACACACATTAGTACAAATGGTGGAAAGTCACATTCACCTTATTCAGACTGATAACAAAAATAATAGGGATGTGAATGTACAGACAGAGCTATGGGATCCTGTTTGTTCTGAACACACCGTAAACCGGACAAACTATCTTGAGGGATTAACCGACTGTGCAGTTGTTTTAAATTCACTCAATACCAGTGCAACATAGTCAATGACATGTAGTGCCTGCAGAAACCTGTTTAAATTGTTTATTTTTGAAGTTGTTTTATTGTAGGTGATGACTCCCTCCCAACATAAAACAAAAAGTTACAAAATTGTCTATGTAATCAAAATCATGTGTAAGAGACTTCATAAAAAACAAACATGAACACATACATACACATACAGAAGTGAAAGTAACATAAAATTGGCAAACTATTGACCCTGTGATATTCAGCATTGGGTGCATGCAACCTGACAGTAACTGTAGAATATCTACAAAAAGTCCAATTAAAGAATGATAGCATCTAACAACTTCAAAACACCAACAACTCCTGCACATTACATCGTGTGCAACCAGCGAGCACTGTTAAGCGGGGGGGGCACACCAGATTCCTGACGCTTTGTTTTGTGAAGTCGTGTAAAGGTTCACAGTGTAATACAGCAGGATCCCCATCAAACAGTTTCAAGCAAGACTGTATATTTGGAACATACAAAATAAATTTTATTATCCATTCTCTTCATGTCTACATCTTATTAGAATTTCTAGACAATGGCATTGTCAAAGAACACACCCAAATTAATTCTAATAATCCTGACAGGTGCAACAATACATTTCTGTCAAGTCCAGGTGTCAAAATATAACTGAATGTGAAAAGCAATTTAAATTTTCTTCTTTGTTATTTTCCAACATAAAAAGGAGAGCCATGGCCCTGGGCCGCAGTGAGATCTAGGCAGGACATGGCCATGAGCACACATTAAACACAGGTGGGGAAGTGGCTTCAGGGCTGGGCCCCTGTGGCTGCGGGGACTTGTGTGGCCAGAGTGTTGGGGGCAGAGATGACAGGTGATCCAGCAATGTTAGCCAGTGGCTGTGAGGAGGACATTGAGGTGATGCCTAGAAGAGACAGGAGGCGTGTAAATCATTTGGAAGTGCTTGTATTTACATGTCATCACAATCTTAATTCAGAGATAGATTTGCAGCCATTCACAGTCTATTTTTATTTGCAAATTACACATGACAAAAATAACTCTTGATTATTCCTGCTCCTAGGGGCAGTTCAGTCCAGGGAGGATTACTTACCGGCCATCATACTTGAAGAGCTGACTGGTGTGGAGCTTGCAGCCATCCCTCCTGGAGTGGCCCCCCTTCCCTGATCTTTAACGATGGGATCTGCGAACACAGGTGGATTTGAGCAACTCGTAAACCAAACTCTTGTGTTGACAAGAATCGAGCCACTTTAAATAAAGTGCACAAAAAACATGGGAGGAGCAGACAGGGTGATAAAGCGAACTTACAGAAGTAGGGATGATCCATGGCCTCTCTGGCCGTGAGACGGGCTTGGTGGTCGTAGCGCAGCAGTTTGTCCAGGAAGTCTAAAGCCTCTGTGCTGACCAGGTGCTGGTTCTCGCTGTGCACAAACCTCTCCCACCTTTTGCGGGAGTGTCTGGAGAACAAACCAGGGGCAGAGTTATATTGTGAGGTATTCATGAGCCAAAATTGTGCTCAAAATATACAATGATATTGAAATTGCGGTCATACAGCCAAAGTGTTTTACCTTCCCAGAATGTCATTGAACCGTGGATCCAATTCAATGTTGTACTTGTCGATGTAGTCGTACAGGTCCTCTGTGCCGAGTACTTTTGCGATCCGCACCAGCTGAAATTCAGAAAATCCAGATTTCAACATTTTTGAAGATGCAAACCAACATTTGCTGAATCCCGAGAGGGATATTTAGGGGTATGAATTTGTATGAAGTGTATATGTTATTAAAGTGGTTATTATGGGGGAAATTGTAAAATCTGAATATAGATTTGGCTTCATGAAATATCTTTGAAATGTGCGTACAGTTTGAGAATGCACATTTCTCTATTATAAAATCTAACAGAACCAGTGATCTTCCCTCTGTAAGTGTTACCTCTATGATTAATGGTTTATACTAATATGCAAAATAAATAGATAAACCGAATTTCTTTTTTACTTTCATTCTGTTTGTAGCCAAATTTCTTCATTTACAGGCAAAACCGGTTTATGTTCCGTATTAAATGTTTATATACATATCACACTATTTGTTTAACTATATAAACACCACTTTAACACTAGTGTCACGCTGTCCTAGTGGTGCCAGGGAATGTGGGAGAAAATGTGATAACATCATGTCCACTAGTACAAACACATTTGTCTTTAAATCACTTTGTTCTACTTTCAGAGCATCAAAGTACCAAAAAGATAATGATGTCTACCCTTGCTAAATAACAGTGTTTGAGAAAAACCTTGTTCGAAAACATCTGTGGTTTGAGTGTGTCAAACTTAAAGCTTTGTACTATTAGGCCTAAACACTGCACTACTCGAGCCACAAGGTCTGTAACCAGACCCACAAAAGACTGAGTTCTTACCTGATCGTAGTTGTCATGACCGTGAAAGAAAGGCTCCTTCCTGAAGATCATGCTGGCGAGCATGCAACCCAAACTCCACATGTCCAAGCTGTAGTCATACATCTAAAAAAAATATAAAAGGGGGAAATGCTTGAGGTGGCTACATGAACGTTTAGAAAATAAAGTTTTAAAAAATGTCTTTCTTCTTGAATAATACAAATCCTAACTTGCATGATTTGATATGCAGAACAAAAATATATGAGGCTCACCTGGTAATCTACCAGCAGTTCAGGTCCTTTAAAATACCTGGATGCCACTCTCACGTTGTATTCTTGGTTTGGGTGGTAGAATTCTGCCAGACCCCAATCGATTAGACGGAGCTGGAAGTTAAAAAATGTAATATAATTTAGATCATCATATTGATATCACAGAGGAAAGAAAACATTAAGAAAATGCTTGACGCAATAGACAATACCTTTCTGTGTTCATGGTCAATCATTACATTATGTGGCTTGACATCTCTGTGCATTATCCCCATACTGTGGCAGTAATCCAGGGCCTAAATGGTAATAGAGGAAAAATAATGTGTTAGGAGTATTTTCTGATGTAAAGTATCTGGCAAATGTTAAAAGAACCAATGAAGGCCATAACATAAACGTACAGTAAATATTCAGTTTCTTACCTTTAGGATTTCGTACATGTAGAACCGTATGTCGAAGTCAGATAGGGTTTGGTACAATTGCTGTAAAAAATACAAAATATATGAATCAGAATTTATATATTTTTATAAATATTTATATATTCACAGATTGCAAACCAATAGAACACTGATCTTTACCTTGAAGTCTGTGTTGTTCACATGTTCAAAGACCAGAGCAGGGGTTCGTGACTAAAAGGGAGGGAAAAAACATCTGTTTGTGCATATATGTATAAAAAGATTAGTCCAGAATTGTCATTGTGCAATAAGGAGAAAAAATTACCACGGGATCTTTGACGATATCTAACAGTGAGATGATATTTGGGCCACCCCGCAGATTCTCCAGGATCTTTATTTCCCTCTTGATTTTCTTTTTCTTGACCGGCTGTGAACAGGGAAAGTTTTGTGAGGTACTTATAATATCCAATAAAGTGACAAACTATTAATTGTTTTACAGTTAGAACAGCTGATTGAGTGATTATCTCCATACCTTCAGTATTTTGACGACCACTTTTTCATTGTTTGTGATGTTTATGGCTTCAAACACTTCACTATATTTGCCTCTCCCTAGTTTTCTGACAAGCTGATAGTCGTCTTGGTTTCTTTAAAAAAAAGAAGAAGAATATAACAGTCAGTTAATCTTTAGATTATTTCCCCGACAAAGCAAAATAAAACAAATACAGCAAACAGTCCAATCAATTTGCCTTACCCCCATTCAACAACATGGGACTCATAGTCCCAGTATTCCCGAGGTCTCTGTGTGTTTACATCAGGGTAAACTCGAGAGCGGCTTGGAACAGGGCCAGACATATTCTACACCAGATCTTCTCTAAATCTCCTAAACAATAAAACAAACAAATTCATTACAAATACAACCAAACAAACCATGTTATCATTTACTGGGCATCCTTACAGCTACTGTAAGTGATGTGGTGCGATTATGAATAATTATATAAGTCAACACTATACCTGGGAGGATCCCTCCAGGATTTTGGTGATAGATGAATTGGAACAGGGGTGGTTGAGATGCCTTTATGATAGGAAAGCTACAGGGGCACAAAGATATATATAAACAACAGTTAGCGCTTGATACAACTGTCCCAACACCATATGTGTAAAACTGAGCAATGAATATAACAGTTGATCTGAATATGAGCCGTACAAAAGAAAATACAGACGTTTCTCACGTGCTGCACAAAGGCAAAAACAGTCACTTACAAAGTAAAGCAGCTGCATGTGTGTTGAACGAGCACAGACACAAACAGACGCGAAAACACAATGAAATGAGTGTTGTGCTGGTGTGTCTGAATATGGTGGCGTGTGAAATGGAGAAACCTGAATGTTAAATGGGGGCATCCAACCAGTCTAATCAGGAGGTACAGGGTTCAATACAGTCATCACTGGGGGCCACACCAAGGCTGGATGTCCTGTTGGAAACAAAGTAGGTTGATTAAAATCAATGCTGTCAATTAGGCAAACATGAGCAAACTATGTGAGCCATCGTACGCCAGCCCAACACAGCTAATACGGCTGCGGTACATTGCTGTGTTTGTGAGAGGCGGCAAACCGACTAATCGTTTCTCCGGTAAAAACGTACTCGTTCAGTTTGGCCCGATTTTCCCGCTTATCGGTTTCATTAAAAAGCAGAGAGTACGCAGAAACCCCTCGGTGGCCCCGGGCCTGTTCAAGTGCAGTGGAGCTAGCAGCTAGCTACCAGGCTAGCCGGGCAGCTGGCTAGATAGCTGGCTGGCTAGTTAGCATTAGCTCGTCAACAGCAGAGGGAAAAGCCGGTCGGAAAGTCAAAACTAGCTCCCGGCCACAGCGAGGGCCCGGGACGGAAAGAAATCATACTGCCGCTTAGAAAAAGAGTCCAACCGTCGTCCTGGCGGTCGAAACGGACGCGGAGCTGAGCAACAAGCTTCGAGAATTATATTTCACAAAGCTACAAAGTGCTAAGCTAACAGGCTAGAAGAGTGAATAGCCTGCTGGCTGGCGAGGCAACTGGCTGACAACGCCTTGAAAAAACATCCTACAAACACCGTGTTCGAGCGGCGGAGCGGCACCGCGACGTGTGGGGCTCGTTCCCAGCTCTGCCCGACACGTAAAACACTCAACCGGGGCTTCGAACCTGCGACGATTTGCCGTTAAATAACACGATTACCTCTCGGCGGCGGTTGGGACGTCAATATGGCGATGCTTGGGATCAAGAGCTTAGTGCGAACAGCCTCTCCCGCAGGGGGCGCTCTGCTTTTTCCTTTTTCTTTGAGGGGGAGACTGTGGCTCCTCTGCCACCAACAGGTCTGCTCGAGACAGGAACTTCAGCCTGCAGCCACACAGCACATGTTCCCCCCCACACACATCTGTTCAGTGACTTCTCTTTCAGTGAACCGCCAATTCTAACTTTATGTGTATAGCCCACATTCACAAATCACTACTTGTCTCATGGGGATTAACAAGGTGCAACATGTTCTCTTCTTAACCTTCAGCGAGAGTGAAGAAATAATAACAAACCCCCTTTTAACAGGGGGGGACAAACAGAAACCTCAAGAGCCACATGTGAGGGATCCCTCAAAGTGCAGAAGATGCTGTAGAGCACATCAACAACAAAACAATATTCACAACATTCATGAGAAAAGACAGCATCTTACATAAATTGAGAGGTGAATCAATGATAATAGTAGATCTGTACAAAAGAAATGTCTGTCAGATGATTTATATAGCACCTTTAAAAACAGAGTTTACATAACAAAAAAGCGGTACAAGAGAAATAACAATCGTCAGGGTGCAACGTGACAAGAAAGCCACACAACAATGTAGAGGTGGTCGAAAACAAAGTAGTGTGCAATTAAATAAATATAAGACTATTTCAGAAAACCTGATCACATAGGAGCAGTAAAAGGACGATACAATAAATCAATAAAATAAGGTGATAAGAAAACAAAAAGAAGACGATAAAAGGACGACCTCACATTGAAGCAAAGAAGTCACTGTGAGCCGTATCTCCTCAGGTAGGTCGTTCCAAAGCCGAGGGGCCCTGATCAAGAAAGCATGGTCACCTTTAGACTTTGAAACAACCAGCAGGGCTCCACCTGAGGAGCTGAGGCTGCAAACAGGCACATAATGGGTCAGTATTATGTAGTATTATGTCTATGATGTAGCTTGGGGCCAGACCCCGGCATGCTTTGAAAGAGATCAGTAAAATCTTAAAATCAATTCTAAAACGGACAGGGAGCCAATGGAGAGAAGCAAGGGTCGGGGAGATGTGATATCGTCTGTTTAAACCAGTCCGAATAATGGTGGTAGGAAAATTGAATATCTAAGCAACCCAGTTGTAAATATAATCCACGATCAGCTGCCACCACCATCCCGATCATGATCAAACCACAGGCAGACCACCACAGGCCCAGCAGAAGCCATAAAATGATATAGATCTACATACTTTTATTTCTAATAGTAGTTGTCCAGTACATATTAACAGGCAGCAGTTAGCATTCATTCTGTGTTTCTGCTCATAACAGTCGTCAAAAACCACAGTTCACACTACACACGAGCCTGCATTTCAAATTGTTGTACTCTTCATTTCAGGATATTTCTACCACACTGGAGTCATTTCTCTACACTGATGTCCAGCTGGGCCTGTGCGTTTAAAAAAAAAAAAGCTCTTTGTTCGGACAATATATTGAGCTAACACCGGCTAAATGGACAATGGTGAAACAGTGACAGAAAACAATGCACGGCCTGTGGCATCTTTTAAAACGCTACCTCAGTCATGCACAAAGCCCCGGGGCATTTTCCTGAAGTAACCAATCACCTATAATCAGCACAAACTACACAGACACACTAATTCTTTTCTTTTTTTTGGTGCATTTGAATGTTGAGAACATTTTGTTTCTCAGATAATGAATAGGCCTTTGTAAACTCATCAGGAGCTAATTGATGCTTCTCTGCTTGCGAGTCGCACTCTGTTAAACACAGACAAATCCCAGTTTTAAACATTCATGTCAGGATCTATAATTAACCAGGACGAGAACTATTAAAGGGTAAAAAGCAGGATATAGTGACAGTATTTAAAAGCTGAGCAACGCTGCTGCTGCCAAACAGCACGATACGTCTGGAGAATGCAGTCGACAATGAAGCTGTAAGTATTGATATTTTGTCGTGTAGATAATTGCCTTTTTAATGACTTACTACATTCAAATGTATTTTATCTCTGAAAGCTGCAAATATAAAACTCTATAATGACATACATTTGATATATAAACATGCATTTCTCACTAAAACTAAACTAACACTTGAAGTAATTGTGATTGCATTCGTTTCAGCTTCATGCCTTGCCTCCTTCTTCTGCCATTTGCAACTATGGTGTTAACAGCTCCAATCAAAGGTAAAGAAAAAATGATCTAATGCTGTTTTGAGCTGACTTAGCTTTTGTAGTACAAGTATATTTATTAAATAGCACAGCGGCGGCAACACTTCCCCTCATTATTTGTATTCTAGCTCAGAGAGTAAATGGGTTAAGCTTCCTGAATGGTTAGATTATTTATGTCCTTTAAAAAAAAACGCTTTTAAATGTTTTCAATTGTTGATGTAAGAAATCAGATTGTTTGATGTTTACATTGCTACTATGAACCGTCATCTCATCAGTATTTTATTAATTTCTCAACAGATGCACTTGACACAAGGACCGCACCTGCAATGACAGGTCTGTGATTCAAAATGGAGCGATCGCATATACTGTTTTAAAAAAGGAAGGACTTGATATCAGATAGTGACAACCCATTTCACCAGATCCTCAAAAATATGTTTGGATCCTCTTTAACAGAAATGCCAGATTCAAAGCCCAGGTTACAAAAGAGAATAGATGCAGTACATGGCATTTCCTTATGTAACTTGATATTCAGGGTGTACTTGTGGTTGTATCTGATCGTGACATTTTATAACTACAGAAACAATTCTCACCACATATTTTCTCCTGTCTGCAGCACAGAGAAACCCTCCAAGTAGACCTCTCTCTACAGACTCCAGAGGTACATGCTCAAGCTTCTCTAGAACTGCGCAGTAGATTGTTATCTATGCATTTATTAATAACCAGAGCTTCACTTAGGTGCAGTCATTCAAGTTGCTAATACACAGGCCACACGTTAAGATATAAAACCATTGTGGATGCATGTCTTTGTCATTAGTATGATTTCATTTTCATTCACAGATATGTCAAATTCACAATCCTTAGAGGTGTTTTACCCAATCGGATTTACAGGTGTGTGATTTTTGTTTCACGTATAAATGTAAAAAATATATCTAATTTTACACAATTGCACCTAAGATGTTCCTTTATATTACAGGAGTATCTGGTAACAATGGAGTTGGAGGCACAGGTGCAGTATCTTAAATCTGAGCTTCAGTTTGTGGCGACGATAATGTCTGAAACAGCGCAGACAACATATTGATGCAGCTGTTGTAGAAATAAATATCTCTCTGCCCACATGCAGTCATAGGCCTCCAGAGCCATGAGATCATGATCCCCCAAGCTGTGATGAATAAAAACACACCGTCACCAAGGAAAACCGGGGCAGACAAAGACAGGATGGACCTGGTGGATGTGAGCAGAAGACCGGGTCCGGGTCCGGACCACACAGGCAGAGAGCGGACTGATCTTCACAGCCAGGAGGCAACAACAGTGGATGCTCAGGATGGAAATATGTTGGGAAAACAAGTTAGACGCTTGAGTGGAGGCAAAGTGAGCGACGGTGCTCATCTCCAAAGAAAGGCAGAAAGAGTTAATGGGTCGGATGTTACATTGACCCCAGGCCAAAGCAGAGTAATGCAAGACCGCGGCAGTTGGGAGCAGAACAATGGCACAGTGGCTACAGTGGGAAACAGTACATATACAGACTATGATGGTAAGACCAGATACTACATCGCACAAAAAATACATATAAGCAAAGAGCAATCAAACACCGAAGAATTGATCTTAATATTTCCATAGAAACCAGGGAATATATCAGCTCTGAAACTTACCCATTAGGTAAGAGCAGCTTTTATTTCTCAATACTGTAAATGCATTGTTTGATTGATGAGACAGATGGTGTCTGATCTCTTGAAAGATTTCACTGACTCTCTTTCTCATGCATGATTTAACAGCCGCGGAACAACTACCCAGTCGCTTGTCTGTTCCAGCCAAGATCCAAGCGTCCCCCTGATCACGTGAAGGTCAGTATTTTCTATGTCTAAATTTATGTTTCCTGCTTATATTTCCATCCATCCAACCCAACTTACACAACTGGTGTTGTTACAGGTTTATGATGCACATTTAAAGTCCTCATATTTCATCTTCATCCCAGATCTTGTTTTGTTATTCAACAGCTGTGAGTTTTATTTTGAATAACAATTGTTTTTCCTGTCTTTCTTTCAGATTCCGTCTCTTCCCCATCATGAGTCAAGGGCGGCCAACTGTTGACTCACGGAGGCCAGTTAGGATTCTTCCACATACAGTCACTCCTGGGACTTTTTGATCCAAATTTAGGTTTTTACATGTATTTTTTTGTTTTGTTATCGTGTCTGGAAATATAAGAAAGAAAGAGGTTTTGACAATTTTGTGTGGGCCTCATGAAAACTGGTTATCCAGCTGAGGCTTGAATTTGTTTTCCTTTTTTCTCTGTATCCTTCATAAGTCTTTGTTTATGTTCTGAAGTGTGGAAATGTGTAACTAACCCTCTGAACTATAAAAACAATAGGAAAGAAAATAATGCTTTTTTATTTCCATTTCCTTGGTTTTAAGATGTTTAATAGATAGTTTCTTAAATACAAATACATATTTCAACACAGCTCAAGATTTACAAAAAAAACAAGAATGTAATACAGCGAACATCACATTAAATATAACACAATAATCAATGAATAAAGTATGAATACATTTCCTTTAAAATAATATCTAATTCTGTTATTACCTATAATGCTGCAGAAGTGTAGGTTGCAAATTAAGATTTGTGCAAGGGAGTGTGTAGTATATTGTGCTCATAGCTTTTGAAAATAGTTACAGACTTTGTTGGGAGTTTATTCTCCTCTGTTTCATTTCCTAAAGTGCTGAAGCTCACTGTACACATCTGACTGGACTCCATGTAACTCCTACAAAACAGTAAAAGCACATCGTCACGTAAAAACAAATAATACATCATTAAAATGCTCAAACAATACAATTTCCACGTTAAGTGTCTAAGTATCGTAGTTCTGTTTTACCTGGTAGGGAGATTCTGTGACCTCTGCTGCCATTTTCTTTGATACAGATGACGGCAGGTTTCTTCTTCCTGTTAAAAAATATTCACACGTCAGGTTATATGACCCTTTCCACCGTATCACCACCACCCAAACCAACATCTAGTGCTCACCATCAGGAGAAGCCCACTCTCTCCTCCTCCTGTGATAAGTCGCGAAGCAGAATACGGAGACAGCGATGAAGATGGTCAAGATAAGGTCGGAGGCAATAATGGCCACCACAGACCCCATGTTTATTAGGTAACAGGACTCACATTCTGGGAAAGAGTCAAAAGGTAAAGGGTTGAAACACAAAAAACAAAATGCAGCTTCCAACAGGAGGTACATGTTTGCAAAAGCTACATACCTGGTTGTCCCACTGCAGAACCTGAAAGACAAAGAGTTGGTAAAACCTCATAGCATTAACAGAGAGAGTGTTTAGTCTTCTTTATCAATCATTAAGACACATGTACAACACACAACTCACCAAACAACGAACCCACAATACAAACAGCGCCAGACATCTTCTTTATTCTGGTTTCTGCTTGAGGAGGAAATGAAAAGAGTCAGAGGCTGATGGTCCTCTTGATCTGTCTCTGATGGCTGTGTCCCCGCACATAAACAAGGTGTGACTGGACGCCGGAGGAGCGAGTGCCCACAGATGAAGAACTGTCCACAGGCTGTACTGTCAGCGGGGTGTGGGTCTGTCAGCATGTGACTGTGTTCAGAGGAGGAGGCAGCGTCCACACACAGGAGAGGAAGCGTGACTTTTTTTCTTGCCTGTGAGGTTTCTGGCCACATACAAACAGAAATGCTGTCACTCTGTCATGTTTGATGTGTGAGATTTTCAGGGCTTCTATTTGAACTTTTTGAACAGCATATTTCAAATGAACTGGTCCAAGAGATGCCAAGATAAGGAGGTCATCTTCAGACAATCTGCAGTTTGAGCTGAAAGACACATGATTGGATCTCCAGAGCATTTCCTCATGGCCTGTGGTTTCAGTGCAGGTGGGTCAGCCACGCTCACTGCTACTGAGTCTCCGAGCCAATGTGTAACCACAGGTTTACCAGTAATTATGCTTGAATGTCAGTGAAATGAAAGCTTACATTCAAGGTGGTTTCCCCCCTAAAACAAAAACAGTTATGGTTCATTATGTTTAAATACAATGATTCAAAAACAACAGCAAGGATAATGTTGATATTGTAAAGTTTGGCAGCATAAAAGACTTCTGTTAAAAATACAAATTGAAATAGATAAAATACAAATTAATAATAAATTAATAAAAGAGACCCATATGTATAAAAACATATGTATATCAAAAGTCAAAACATAAGGGAAATAATGAAACTCTTACAAACTTTTACAATAATAATAATGTAAATAATAATGTAAATAATGTTAATAATAATAATAATAATAATAATAATAATTAGACATCCCTCGTTAAAGCTGTGTGCTTTAATAACTAATAGCTTTATTAATGGCCAATACATAATTTACAGCACATCACAGATCATTTTAAAAACCATGAATAAGTGTAACTTTAGGGTTGTGAAAAATCTCTTAAACTGGTTTATTCTCATTGAGCAGAAAACTCTTTTTTTCTTTAACGTTGAGGACATTTGACCTCTGACCTTCTATAAAAAAAACTGGGCCTCTGAATAAATCCAGTATCAACATTTAAAACGTTAATGATGAAAACAGGTCACACTTCATAAAGCAAAATAAAATGCAAACTGGTTCGGTTAAATAGAAGAAAACAAGACAATGGGAGACAAGGAAGTAAATACTGGACATTTAAGAGAAAAGGTGAAATAATCTTTCTTGCTAAATGAAGAGCATCCAATCTAATGATTATCATTTTAATTCTTTTGATAGTAAAGAATAAGCTATGAGGGCTGTGATATCATGTGAGGTTATTATTTTCTTCCACTTTAATTACACAGCGAGAAAAATGCTGTCCACACTCTTAGGTTTTGTTTCCTAGTTCTGTCCCCTGTGGTGATGCAGTGTGTGTGTGTGTGTGTGTGTGTGTGTGTGTGTGTGTGTGTGTGTGTGTGTGTGTGTGTGTGTGTGTGTGTGTGTGTGTGTGTGTGTGTGCTTCCAAAAACATAACATATCGTTGAAAAACATTTGTGTTAATGATTCACATTACACTAAAATGTAATATAAGTTGGCCTTTTACTTATGATTTTTATTAAGGTCTCACCAGCCGGACTGTTAATTTACCAGTCACCCACATGTTCCTTATTATACCACATCTGAGCAGTGATAAGTTCAAGGGGAATTCTGCAACTCTGTGCAACAATGCTTTCAACCAGTGTCTCACAGACAGACAGACAGACAGACTGGTCCTCGGTTAATGATGAAATTACACAGTGCACCTGTAGAGCAGCAGATCACACAGATGGCTTACAGATACTTTGGTTAATGTGGGTGTGTGTGTGTGTGTGGGTGTGTGTGTGTGTGTATTTGAGTGAAATGGCAGACAGCAGTTTAACCACAACATCTCCTCAATGCACATCAATACTCTCCCCCAAATATAATCAGGTCTCCTGTGTTTCTGACAAGGCTCAAATGTCGCTTAAATAAAACAGGATGATTTGATGATGAACAATAGTGATAATAATTTTCTAAGCCAGCAAACAATCAGGTGAACCAATCACCTACACACAAATTCACATAAATTATAAAAAACATATTGAACTTTGAAAAGTCCATTCAACATAACTCTTACCAGACACAGGTTTAGTTTTAACAATTTAACAATCCATTAACTAGTGAGCTTGCTAGACTGTAAAAGTATCTATGTACAAATCTATGTATTTTAACATTTTGCTGCTAAAAATCTGCTGCTGTATGGTTTACTTACTGTGACAACATTGGTAGAATTCAAATATATTTTATTCACAAGGTTGATGAACATGTTTCACACATATAAGCTTCTGCTGAGCAGTGTGATAAACCTTTAATAATATCATATAATAATTAGAATTATGCTATTAGAATTAAACTGTAATAAAATCAGTTTTTTTGGCAGATGGTTGTGGAGACTTTTATTTTTTATTTAGGACATAAAAAAACACAAATGTAGCTCCAGTGCATTTCTAAGGAAAAGTCTAATTACTGTAAAAAGGAAGACTTATTACCGTGTTTATAATATGTGTGTAATGAACCAACCCAAAAATTTACATTGAAAAGACAATCTACATGTGTTTATTGTTTAATGTAAAATCTGTTCAATTGAATCTTTTACAGCATTGTGTAATATATTTTTAAAAAGCAGTATATGAAAAATTCTATATAATTTCATAATATACTTCAAATTGTTAGATCACTTCTTGCAGTTGGCTCGTACATTCATGTAGACTTTGTCAGCTGTGGAGAGACGAGAAGACAGAGACACACAACGTACTGTCACCACAATGCAGAAGAATCAGGGAGAGACATTATAAACCACAGAAATAGGAGCCTTTCAATTTGAAAAATAACTAACAAACAAATCTTATCAATGCTTCCAAAATGTCAGCTGTGCACTAAAATAAAATAGAAAAAAACATGAGAAAGGCCTCTGGAAGAACCTGATAAATCTCAGCCCTGCTGCCTTACCATTTTCAACCTTTTCACGCCGAATGCTGGCACAGCGATACGTGATAGCGACGATGATGAGGGTCAAAAACACGTCGGCGAAGATGATGCCCACTATTGTCCACGGCTCAATCCTGTAGCATGATGAAGTGTTGTCTGGTAGACACAGACACACAGGGGGAAAAAGAGTGGGATGGAAGAAAGGAAGCTGTGAAGACGCAAGTGGAAATATCAACTGATCAGATGTGGTTGTGTGCCTGGCACTGCTATTTTGTGTTACTGTCTATTTATTTTATTTTTTTTTGTCGAAATGGCAACATTCATAAAAACTGAATTTCTGAGTTGTCCTTTTGGTTTACATACCTGCAAACGCCACAGCCGAATCTGAGAGAAGGAAAATAAACAAACAAGAGCTTTAACTTGTTAATGCCATTATGCAGCAACACCTCTGTCGGTTAAGTTTCCGCTGCATGTGCAAAACTTTGTTTTTGTGGTTTGATTTTCCTGTGTGAGACCCCCCTGAATGTTGTGCATGTGTGTGTTTGCACAAAGACGAAAAATGAGCTGTAAAATCATACTTACTGCAAAGGAAAAATAGCCACACGATGAGGTATTTGTTGTGTGCCATGTTTGTCAGCTCAGTTATCTGCTTTCTGAAAGACAAAAAAAGACCTTGTGTTACATTCGTCATTCACACAACACTCACACATGTTATATTTTCCGATTTCGTTATGTATGATTTCATTAGAAGTGTTAGACACAATAGGGTCGATGACGTGCAGCACTGAAAATGCAACTCCAGCGTCAAAATGAGGCAGAGCTGCGAGATATTCTGGGCGCATATCTTCCATCTTAAACTACATACACATCATCGTGATGTGACTTGACGGACATGAAATGGTTCAGAGTTGGGAAGAGGAAGGGTGCGTCAGTCAGTGGAAGTAAAGATCCTCATACCTCGCTCAGCTCAGACTAATCTGCTGCCTGGAACCCAAAAGATGATCTGACTCTAGTTTCCCTTCAGTTTTCTCTTTTGAGGGTTGACGTGAGAGTTCCTTCCACACTCTGCTGCACTGATTATCTTTCTTCTTTAAAAAAATCAACACGTTCTAACAATCACTGCCAGATATGATGGTTTAAATATGACAAATTGTAGATTACAATAGGATAGAACAGAAGACTCTTGCTCTTGCTCTCTTATATACGTACTTAAATATACACTAACACATAAACAAACAAACACACATACACAAACACATTCACATACATAAATACATACGGAGGATACACATATAAATATACACATACGTACATAAATATACACATATAAACATACATAAGTATACACATACATAAATATACACATTCACATACATAAATATACACATAGACACACATAAACATACACATTCACATACATAAATATACACATACACACACATAAATATACACATACATAAATAAATATACACACTTGTACATACAAACATACACATACATGGACATACACATAATATACACATACTCACCAACATACACATACATATATACATAAGTAAGATACACATATATAAATATACACATACATAAATATACGCATACACATACACATACAAAAGTATACACATAAACTTACGCATACACACACACAATGCAAATGTGAAGAAACTTGAAACTTGGACTTTGCACCGTGTTAAAAAATATATGATTCACAGGCATAAACATGACAAAACAATTAAGAGAAAGTATCACATGTAGTACAATCACCCAACACTTGGCTGCCGTACACGTCCCCTCTTCCCCTCTATGCCAACACATCCAGGTACAAAAATGTCTGCCGTTGTTCTAGTAATGTTAGATAATGTTAGTAATGTTAGTGCTGGAGGGTAGAAGTTGTAACTCACAGTGGAGAACATGTGCTGGATGATCCTCCTCGGGGCCTGTTTCCTGGTCGTCTGAGGGGAAATCATCCACACACACACACACAGGACTGAAAATGTGAGGGCTGTTGAAATATCACCCGTTTGCTCATTGTGTGGCTCTGCTGACTCTTAGTGGCCACTCACCTCCAAAATCAAACTGCCTTTATATGAATAAGTGACATTCAAGGATCATTCAGCTCAATTTTTGGTTTAAAATGTTTGTCCATCCTTCCACCAGTCAGCCGTCTTGTCCAGTCGCCAGTTTGAAAATCAGGTTTAAGGTGTAGACCAAACAACTGACTTCACGCGTGTGGTTCGTCTCCAGTGTGAGTGGCTTTCCTTTGAGTTAGATTGATGTTGAGTGGATGCAACAGCAGAGGGAGCTGTGAGGCTTCCTACACGCAACATGTAACACAGCAAACTGAAAATCTCTCATAGTGTGTACGTTTCACAAGTTATGCTCTTCGTTGCATTCTCCTTTTTCAACTTCCAGCTCTTTCCCCGGAAAATAACTGTCTTCTTATGAATGAAAGGTTCCAAGATCTGTGTTATTCATAACAGATCGGTAATAATAGCCAGATATCTTTAAGTTAATATAAGTTAATACATTTCAAAGTCAAAGACTAAAACATTAATAATGAATTCAAAAATACAAACCCATTTTTGTCTTTGATTAAAGGGGACATATCATGTAAATTCCACTTTGTTAGTGCTTCTACACGTTAATGTGGGTATCTGGCATGTCTACCAACCCCAAAACTCTGGAAAAAAAACACTTGTGTCTTGTTATGGTTCCTCTAAGTCAGAAACGTCATGCTTGAGTGACTGGAATGAGCTTCCTGTGTATTGTGTCGTCACAATACACTGGAAGTCTCCCTACATGGCCTTGGCCCACCCCCCACCTCATCCCCCCCGCCCCCCCACACTCGTTACGCCGGGTTTACACGGACGCAGCGAGGCTGCGAGGCAGCGCAGCGCCGTTCTCAAGCGCGCAGCCGCCTGGCTGTTCACACGGGACGAGCATTTCTCGGCTGGTCAGCCCCATAGACTGTACATATAAGGTCAGCCCGCGATTCTGCTTTCTCCGCTTGTTGTTGTTCCCGTTGAATGTCGGGGTTCGGGGGTAAATGATGGTCTTCATAGCCCCCCACCCCTCTCTTTCTCTCTCTGTCTGTCTGCTTGTGTGCTTGTAGTGGATGGGCAGAGGGGGACATTTAATTATGTGATTGGGAAAATTAAAACTCCAGGACAACAGAAGGGGAATACAAAGTATGGGATGCATATTTGATCATTTATATCATATAAAATATGTAATTTACACTACCGTTCAAAAGTTTGGGGTCACCCAGACAATTTCGTGTTTTCCATGAAAACTCACACTTTTATTTATCAAATGAGTTGCAAAATGAATAGAAAATATAGTCAAGACATTGACAAGGTTAGAAATAATGATTTTTATTTGAAATATTAATTTTGTTCTTCAAACTTTGCTTTCGTCAAAGAATGCTCCATTTGCAGCAATTCCAGCATTGCAGACCTTTGGCATTCTAGCTGTTAATTTGTTGAGGTAATCTGTAGAGATTTCACCCCACGCTTCCTGAAGCACCTCCCACAAGTTGGATTGGCTTGATGGGCACTTCTTGCGTACCATACGGTCAAGCTGCTCCCACAACAGCTCAATGGGGTTGAGATCTGGTGACTGCGCTGGCCACTCCATTACAGACAGCATACCAGCTGCCTGCTTCTTCCCTAAATAGTTCTTGCATAATTTGGAGGTGTGCTTTGGGTCATTGTCCGGTTGTAGGAGGAAATTGGCTCCAATCAAGCGCTGTCCACAGGGTATGGCATGGCGTTGCAAAATGGAGTGATAGCCTTCCTTATTTAAAATCCCTTTTACCTTGTACAAATCTCCCACTTTACCAGCACCAAAGCAGCCCCAGACCATCACATTACCTCCACCATGCTTGACAGATGGCGTCAGGCACTCTTCCAGCATCTTTTCACCTGTTCTGCGTCTCACAAATGTTCTTCTGTGTGATCCAAACACCTCAAACTTTGATTCGTCTGTCCATAACACTTTTTTCCAATCTTCCTCTGTCCAATGTCTGTGTTCTTTTGCCCATATCAATCTTTTCTTTTTATTGGCCAGTCTCAGATATGGCTTTTTCTTTGCCACTCTGCCTAGAAGGCCAGCATCCCGGAGTCGCCTCTTCACTGTAGACGTTGACACTGGCGTTTTGCGGCTACCATTTAAAGAAGCTGCCAGTTGAGGAACTGTGAGGCGTCTATTTCTCAAACTAGAGACTCTAATATACTTGTCTTCTTGCTGAGTTGTGCACCGGGGCCTCCCACTTCTCTTTCTACTCTGGTTAGAGCCCGTTTGTGCTGTTCTCTGAAGGGAGTAGTACACACTGTTGTAGGAAATGTTCAGTTTCTTCGCAATTTCTCGCATGGAATAGCCTTCATTTCTAAGAACAAGAATAGACTGGCGAGTTTCACATGAAAGTTCTCTTTTTCTGGCCATTTTGAGAGTATAATCGAACCCACAAATGTGATGCTCCAGATACTCAACTAGCTCAAAGGAAGGCCAGTTTTATAGCTTCTCTCACCAGCAAAACAGTTTTCAGCTGTGCTAACATAATTGCACAAGGGTTTTCAAGGGTTTTCTAATCATCCATTAGTCTTCTAAGGCGATTAGCAAACACAATGTACCATTAGAACACTGGAGTGATAGTTGCTGGAAATGGGCCTCTATACACCTATGTAGATATTTCATTAAAAACCAGACGTTTCCACCTAGAATAGTCATTTACCACATTAACAATGTATAGAGTGTATTTCTGATTAATTTAATGTTATCTTCATTGAGAAAAACAGTGCTTTTCTTTGAAAAAGAAGGAAATTTCTAAGTGACCCCAAACTTTTGAACGGTAGTGTATATCGTTTAAAATCATGGGGGGAGAGGGGGAGGGGGGAGCTGGCTCACTGGCATTTAAAGGAACAGGCACTCAAAACAGGTCACTCTGTGGAGGGCTGTTTTATACAGGGTAAAAAGGGTGCTGTTTTAAATGATCCTTGTGGTATTTTGACCAAAGTATGTTACAGACATTTCATTAAGACCCCAAGGAACCATATCAACCATTGGTAAAATGGGCATACAATGTCCCCTTTAAGTATTTGTTTCTTAGTTACTTATTTGGTTTCTTTGCTTACCTTTCCCTTCATTACTTCTCTTCTTACAAATATATGTATTTGACATTCAAAGATTTAGTTTATTTAAATTCCATCATAATTTGTGATGATAAGTCAGTCATGTTTTTATGCCATTTCTCAGTTCTTCCGGCTGATCTAAATTCTACAGAAAAATCACCTTTAAGTTTCCCTGTTTCCCCTTTAAAAGAAATTGAGAACATGAAACTGTCATTATCAATGTTTTCACCCCAAAAATGTTTTCACTTATTATTTTATGTCATTTCCATCAAATTTCCTACAAATTCAGCAGCCTTAGTTATTTAAAGTTACTCTTATACGTCTCCTTTTAAATTAAATTAAATGTCTCCCCACTGTTGTCTGACAGGTGTTTATGGAACAAAGTGACACTAAAATATTAGTCATTTGGTAAAAAGACATTTAATCATTGTGTTCCAACATCAAGTTGTTTTTGAGGTGACACAGAAGTTCCTGTGAAGCTGCAGGGCTTTTACCTTTAGCTAAGAGGAAATACACTTAATTAAAGAAAAATCTGAGAGCATATTAAACCAAACTATCAAAATTCAAAATACAGCTTGGAACCTATGTTTTTCTCAAGTTTCAATGTTAATTTGCACTATTATTGAAACTTTGCTCTCATTAAAACAAAAAAAATTCATCAACACTATGTATGTAAATATAAGTAAATATCCTAATGTTGGATTTAAAAAACGAAGTTTTGGAGTGTTTATGGATTTTCAGAAAGTTAACTATTAAATTGTGTTCAACACTATGTTGCTATTTTATTGTGGTTATTTACTCCTCTATCTATTGTTTTTTTCTATCTATCCACATTGATATTTAAAACATTACATATTTATGTATTCAATGATATTCAATATTACAACCAGGACTAAAGGCATTTAATGCATATACTGACTGACCAAAGTACAATTAATCTTAAACTTATACTAATATTTCACAAAAGAAACATGTGATCATTTTATAACATTTGATTCTTACTATACAAAAAACTAACAATTAACTAGTTGAAATTTGTAAAAATTACTTCAGCCTTGAATAAATACAACATTAAAATGTTACCTACACTTTATAATGTCAAATATAATAGTAGAAACTGGACATTTAATGCTTAAACAATACAAATTCTGATTAAATTGAGTGTAGTTCTAACTAAATTTGAATGCAGAACTTTAACTTGCAATGAAGTTTACAATGCAACAATAATGCAACAATACACTGTGTTGTTGTACATGGTATTAAACCAGAAATAAACTGTAATATTAAGTTTAAAGCAAGCAACGTGTACAAAAATCTGTAATGTACTGCCAGAAGTCTACAGTAAAATCAAGAAAAAACAGCAAAGGTGTTATTACAGAAACATTGATTATTGATGTAAAATTTACAGAAAACTACTGGTAACCCTGCAGCTATATATATATATATATATATATATATATATATATATAATCATATATATATATGACAATAGTATTGTATTGTATTGCTACCTAAATTGAATTATCTGAACACTTATTTAAGATTTACTTAGAATTACTGATTGTTGCTATCACCACATCTCTCTTTATTTTCTCTCTCTCTCTCTCTCCCCCCCTGAGTTCCGTGTTACTCAGTACTCTGTCAGGCTCTGGTTTGTCATATGTGTGGCTTCCCCTGAGGGCGTGCCACAGCTGGGGGAGCGGTGATGGGGAACAACAAGCAGTGTAGGTGAGACAACAAGCCAGACGCACACTTCAGAGCATCACAGAGCATCACAGAGCATCACTGTGGGAATCACTTGATCCAGATTGGCGGCTCAGAAAACGACCTGTTGAAAACTTCAAGGCAAAACCCGTTTCTGACATGCACTTTGACAAATGTGAGTATTTGGGCTTAACATTTTTCACTGGCATCATATTATCTCTGTTTTCACTGAGTTGTATATTGAATGGTTTGACAGTAAAGATGGCAGCTCCATTCATCCATCCACGATGACAGCTTAAACTTAGACTTTCACTTGAACTGATACTTTAATTTAAAGTCACTGCAGTTATGGACAATATAGATCACTGTACTTGGCATGGCAGCCTTAGAATGAAAACTTGAATTTCGATTGTGAGGTATTTTCTACTAGTGAGAGTGTGCATCCAGTCATTTCACTGAAAAGTTCATGTAATATCTTAGTTTTTATTGACTGAAAGTACAATTCGGGTGAATCCAAGAGACACAGCATCATCGGGGGAAACCCTGACACACCTCCGCACCTTCTTCTCCCTTGTTTTCATTTCCCCTTTTTTGTTCATTAATACCAGTCCAGTGATCTGTGTGAAGTGACGACTTGACTTTCTTTGCCGGGCCTCCTCCGCCACAGTAAATATTTTTGTCGTGTGCACTGGGTCTGTTAAACCACAAAATGAGGAAGCTGCACTTCACTGCTTCTTTCTTTCTCAGAGGGCCGAGCCAAATGTGAACGGTTGTTGGAATCCCCAACCTCCCACGCACATGACTCAATGTCCAGGGGTTTCCACAGCCGCTATTTGAATAGGGCACAGAATAGCCCCAAGCAGTGGGTGGGCAGTGCAAGCAAAAGATCTAAGTGCATGTGGGCTAAGTTGACCTACTCCTGGACAAGCTTTAAAAAAACATTTCCTGACATCTAGTTTCACTCAGCTGATGTGTCAGAGCCATCTGTAAAGTGTTGAGCAAATTCCATCATTTGGTAATTCACTCAGTTACTCTTTAGAGGTGACAGAATGACATCATCTGCATCATCAAAAGGCCAAAGGTGGATTTTTATATAAAGATCAAATGAGTCAGGGTTGAGTAACACATAGTAACACCTCATGAACTTGAAAATGAAACTTGCACTGAAATGTTCTGACTGAAGTCTTGTATTCTCCAAAATATGCCCTTTTTACGTTGTGAGGTCAATAGGGTTTATTGTTCAGGTTTTTCAGCTCAGAGCCAAAGCGAAAGAAGTGGCCAACCGGAGCCTTCACAACCATGAACTCACATTTCTCTCTCACGGTTTGAATTTGCATATATATATATTATATCTTTGTATTTGCTGTGTTGCTCACCACAGCAGACATCACTCAAACAGTTAAAACAAAAAGAGAAACAGACAAAAGAAGGTGTCATGAACCTGCCCCCCAGGCACTAGAAAGCACAAGGCAGAAACACGTGTTGAGGTGACGTGCCTGTCAAACACCAAAGGCAGGAAGATGTGGTTTGCGTTTCTGTTTGCGTAACGGAGCGCTGCAGAAAGATGTCATAGAAAATAAGCGGTGGCAATCCCAGTGTGTCTGAATGGCCACATAATCTGGGTTCCTAATGGAGGAGGTTGTTTTTTTGGTTATCTCTGTGCTCAGGTTCCACAGACATGGGTGGAAAATCATGGTGTCTTTCACGTGTGGGGTGAAGTTGTGATGTGGTCACATCATGTCAGCTGGAAACCGACAAATTCTGTTTTGTGATGTGTTTTTCCTGTTTTTCTAATTTCCTTTACCTGCTCAATGGAAATGAATTCACAGGGGAAAAGTACTCATAAAGGATTTGATGTACTTTGTTTGAAGGTGAGCAGAAACATGTTGCCATGGAGAAAGTGAGCAGGCTGTATCATCCATCTGATGACAAGTCAGCTGACACTTAAAGTAAAGCTAAGCCTTTCTTGATAAACACATGTATTCCAGTGAGAGGGAACAAGAGACTCATCCACAATCTATGATCTAGTTAATTACTACAAAAAGAGGAAGCTCACTTCTCAATGAAAGATCCACGTCTGTCTACATATCATTAGAGACTTTAATACATTTTCTGCTGACTGGATAAAAAAGTTTGTGTTTATTAATATTATTATTATTATTATGTAGGATGAGGGACATAGCTTTTTCTAGAGCTGAAACAATTACTGTAGTCTCTGAAAATGATCAATATTTGAATGATAACTATAATTTGTATACAATATATAATTATATTTTTCAAACAAAAACACATTTTCTGAAAGTATTTACCAAAGAATTAGTTAATTGAATTGAATCTATATATTGTTAGTCCCATGACAGTTTCATGAGCAAAATTCTTGATCTCAGACCAAAACCAAACACATTTACTTAGTTTTAATCTAGCTCTGATCTCGACGACTGTTTTAATCATTTTATAATCTTTTACTTTATTTATATATTTTTTAACTCTTTTATTAAATTATTATTCTTATTGCGCTCCAATGTCTTCCTCTGTAATTTCAGCACCAAAGGAGAAGCCGTGTTGCACTCTGCCCACAGTGAAGAAGCTCTTGGAGGAGAAGAGGAGGCGTGAGTCGTCGTCTGTGTCACCGTCCTGCTCTGCAGCGAGCACAAGTCCTGGTCCATCAAACACTGTGACAGTAAGTCATCAAACAGAGGGGCTCGGCATCTAAATAATAATAAACACATATTTATATAATAATAACACAGTAAAAATGTGGTTACTCATCATTTCTTCTGTTCTCTCTGCCAGCAGTTGTCCTCGCCAGAAGTATTTACCTGTACAGGTAAGAGCTGGTGAACGTATACACAACTGTCTGTTTTATTGATATTTTTCTTATTACCTATTAAAAACACCAAAACTAATAATAAATGAATTCCAATATGTTTATTTACGTGTTGAGCTAAAGCCTCAGATAGAGTCCAGCCTATAATCAACTGGACAATTAAACACCTCATGTTCTTCAGCACGTTCAACAAGAAATCAGAGAATGGATACTTTGAGGTTCACATCAGAGTATAACTGTGTTACAGCATTTTAAAAGTGATGGAGACACTCACATTTAATATACATAGTTTTCTTCTCAAACTGAATGAGTTGAGCCTGGTGATAGTAGATGTATTTATGTCAAAACACTTAAGGTCTGGACCTGCGTGGTATCCCTCTGTGTCATAAAACTCAGATATTGTCCGATATTGTATATATAGTTAGTTACAAAGTTGCTCACTCTGACATTTTTCTTCATTTTGATGAACACGGGCATTCCAGTTTATTTTGAGCAATTTCCAAAAAAGACACTTCTGCTGCTGTAAATACTCACCAATGCACCACATCCCCATCAGAAAATAGTCCCCAACTTGTACTTTTGTTGAGGTATTTGCCAAAATCTACAGTGGCCAAGTTTGTATTCATGACCTGTTTATTATAAATGAGTTTAGGAACAGTATGTTATGTTGACTACGCTTTGTGTTTCCCTGCTTGCATTTATATTTAAAACTTTTTCTTCTTTTTTTTTTTACTTCATTGCTGTTTAACTTGACCAGGACTCCCTGGCTCTTTTAATGGGACTCTCTGAAAAGAACAGAAAACACAGACCACTCAGAGCATTTTTCACTTCAAGTCCCATTCAAACAGAGCATCTCTATCATTCAAACATCCCATTCACACACAGCTGACAGGGGCAATTTGTGGGCCGGCGTCTTGAGAGAAGAGGAATCCTGCACACTGTCCTGTCCAGCAAAAAAAAAACTTCATTACGTTTTTTAAGTACAGGACAGTATGTGGGATTCCTCTTCTCTCACCTGCATGTGCTTTTTCTCCTCCGCACCTGTCCACTGTATTTTTGACGGTGTGCATTGGCCTTGTCAGTGTTTTGGGGCCGGTGTCTTGCCCATGGACACTTGGACTGGAGCAGACAACCCGCTCCACCTGCTGAGCCACAGCGGCCTCACATAGTGTTGAGTGTAAGTGTGTGAATATCACAGGCTCAGTCTAGGCTTTTCATTCTAGGTGCATCATCAAGCAGCTACTCAGACATGGCAGTGAGCTTTGGGCAGTGGACCCCAGTAGCAGAGCCGACACTCAGTTACTATGGCAGCCATCCAGGACCCAGCTTCGCTCCAGCCTTCAGCCACGCCATGTCGTCGGAATACAGCACACAGCAGCAGCTCCCAGGATTTGTAGACACAATGACTCAGACATACGTAAGTAGACTCCCATCGTCATGGCCCTCCAACTGACATGTTGTATTCAAGTTGGCCTTAATCATATTGTTTTTAGCAGGATTGCCAGATGCCAGTGGCAGATCCCACTTTGGCTTCATCTTGGTCACCTCTGGGTCTGAGTCAGAACACACAGATGAGTTTCGGTTCGTCGATGGACGCCACCAAACTGGAAGAGGCCAGGATGCTGCTCAGCGGGATGGATTACAGCAGAACCACTGGGCAGGACGAAGACGGAGACACGTGAGTGGAATACGCGAGTTTCAGAATGTGGGTCTGAGTTTGTCTGTGACTGAACCCCCCCAAAATAATAACAGTAACAGTGCAAACACACACACACACACACACTCTCTCAGGCAATCACAGTAACACTGATGGTACACACGTATACACACAATCGTACTAACACTGATGGTACACACGCACACACGTATACACACACACACACACACACTCAGGCAATCACAGTCACACTGGTAGTTCGAACGTGTACACACATACACACACGATAATCACACTGATGGTACACACATGCACACATATGTACATACACGTACAAACACACACACACTAAGACAATCACACTCATACTGATGGCACACATTTATACACACACACACACACACTGAACTCTGCTGACATCACTGTGTTGTGTAAACGTGCACACATTATTTACTTCGGTTAGAGTTTCGTTTTCAGTCGTGATTTAAAGCGAGAGCCACATGCTCAGACATGTGATCCTGGCAAGATTAAGACAAACCAAAGAAGGTGATGAGTCAGCCCCTCGCGCTCGATGATTAGAAGTACAGCTAAAAATGGAAAACAGAATTCAACTGTGAATGGGAAAAGTGTGGGTTGGAATTACCAGCATCCTTTTCCAGCCTCATTTATAACTAATTTATCATGTGCTCCCGTCCTGTCAGCATCCTGCACATCTACACTGCCAAGGGACTCAGGGAGTGTGCCTTTGCTGCTGCAGAGCGGCTGAGGGAGGTGGGGAGGCTGGATGCCAAAGAACACAAGGGAAAGGTATGGAAATATACACGAGCTTCCACAGTGTGCAAAATGCTCTTTTGGCTCCAGTAAATAAAAAATTGTATCATCAATGTGTTTGTGCAGACTGCTTTACTGGTGGCAGTGACCGCAAACCAGCCGTGTATTGTACAAGATTTACTGTCACTGGGAACGGACATCAATGCTTGTGACGTTAATGGACAAACTGCCCTGCATCTGGCCGTCCACTATGGCCTCCCTGAGGTTCTGCAGGTAAAGCACCAGTACGACTGGATCACTGTGGCATCAGATGTGTTATACTGAATGCACGTTAATGATATATATATATATTTTTTTCAGGCTGTTCTGTCCAGCAGACCTGCCGTCAACCTGGAGGCCTGCAATTTTGAAGGTGATTTTATGTTTTGTTTTTTGTTTCTATTTGTTAACCAACAGGGAAGTTGTGTTAAGGTGACCGTGCATTATAGGTCAAAACGTTAATGTCTTCTCCTTTGCCTCAGGTATGACTCCTCTGCACTGTGCAGCCATTTCTCACAGTGCCACCATGAAGGCTTTGTCCACCACTGGTCTGGCGGACGTCGGTCTTCAGAGCAAGGCGGTGGAGAAGCTCTCCTGTGTGGAGATGCTGCTGAGTGCAGGGGCGTCCCTGTGCAGCCAGGTACAGTGCAGACCTCCCTTTCCTGAAAGTCACATGAGCTGAGCAGATGACAGGATGATTACAGAGGCATCAAAGTCCAAATGCTAAACCCTGACCTTTCAGTGAATATACAGTTCATGCCGGGGAAGTGCCCAGGTTTTATCTCAGTGTGATGATTTCATAATGCAGGCTGTTTCCCCTCCCAATTCTCTTTTTTGTTTTCCCTTCAATTTGACTTGTGGTTTCAGTGTGTTTTTTTCCCCCTGTCACTTTCAATTCTCCTCTTCCAGGAAATCAAAAGTAACAAGACTGTGCTGCACTTGGCTGTGAAGGAGGGGAACATCGATCTGGTGCGTTATCTGCTGGTTCCCCCACCCAACATCAAAGACTTTGTCAACATGAAAGTGAGTTCCACTCAGATGTGGATTCTATACACGCATGTGTTTGTACAAAGAAATACTGGACACACAAACGGTCTGAGTAATGCTGCGTTTTCTTTCTTTTGCCATAGGCGCATGGTCACACAGCTTTACACATGGCCGCTGGTCTCCATGGTAACCCCCACCAAGAGGAGATCCTGCGGCTGCTGCTGAGGAGAGGAGCTGATCCCAGCATCCGCAACCTGGAAAACGACCAGCCGGCTCACCTGCTGCAGAGCGGCCCCCAGGGAGAGCAGGTGAGCCGCCCCCCTCATTTTAACAGCCACTTCTGCACCGAGCAGAGTCCTTTTCTTTTCATATTTATCACCTCTCATTCATTATCAACTCAATGTCTTTTCATTTCCAGCTCAAGCTGATGCTGAAGAAACGGAGCGCCTCCTCCCGTCGACGCTACATATCCTTGCAGGACCAGGAATGATTTAAACCACTTGTAATCCTCGTTTGGAGGGAATGAGAATGTTTCCTCTGTTGAGAAGGGGATTTACACTTTATTGTTTGGAGGTTCTGGGAGTCCCTGGCCAATAAGTTGTTAACGAACCAGTTTGGCAAATTAATCCCGTGATATAATTCACATTGGATTTGACAAATGATGCTTTAACGCATCAAGCCTAAATTACCTGTGATTTAGTGTCTGTAAGCATGTCATGCTTTATTTATTTCTCTACACACAGGCTTTGAGTATTCATGTGTAGGTGAAGCACTTCATTCCAAAACAAGATTTCCTCCATCAAGCCTTTTCACAAGATGCTCCTGCTAAAAGGTGTGACTAACAGAGACATTATAATTCATCTGTTAGTCATTGTGATACTTCACATTTTGAAAGAAAACATTTTTTATCTGAAGGTGCTGTGAAAGGTGGAGTAACATTCATTTTCTGATCAGGCCACACTCCCAGTTTTATGTTGATTTCTGTGAAATCGTTGGTATGAGCCCCCCGGGGACCATGTCCCTGAAACCCCTCTGACGCTCCTGTCAAAACCCCACCATCATGATAAGTTCTCATATTGATACACTGAGTGATGGTTTCAGTTTCAGTCAGCATGTGTGCTTATGTTAAGAATGCGTGTGCTATAAAAAATGAGAATAACCGATCATGTAATTTAATGTTCTGTCCGTATGCATCATACTTCACGTGGTATCATTTTCTTAATGGAAGAAAAGAAACTTTACTGTGTAAAACTGTTTCTGAATGTGGAAACCGAATGAATGAAGAATGTTTTCTTTCTCATCACAGTTGCACGAGTAAGTGCAGTGAATATCTGTACTTTCTCGTCATGAGTCATGAATAAAAGCCTGATAACACTGTGTGTAAAGTTCCATCTGATTGTTTTGATCTTCAGAACGGAAAATACGCCGCCCCGCCACAGAGTGTCTACGCCAGTTATTTACACTCTGTGATTTTAAATCATCCCTGACCTTTGTTGCCATGACAATCAACCTGAGTCATAGGCGAAATTAGGTTTTACATCTGAGTGTAATTTCAGTTATGAATAATTCCTGAGCTGTCTCTCAACAGTGTGTCATCTCTGTTATTAGACATGCTGTGAATTCCTGTGAAGCAAAACAAATATCAGTTTAATTGGAAAAATGAATCATGATATTTTCTCATTTCTCTCATTCATATCAAACCAGATGATTAAAGGCTCTGTTAAAACTGTGTTGAGTAGACAAGAGCTTTATTTGAAACACTGGTCTCATTGTATTGGCTTTAAGTTCTCAAACCTTAATACTATGCTTATACTAAAACATAAAAACAAACATTTTAAATACACATTTTCTTTTATATTTTTCAAAACATCTCCCAAATAATACATTGCTCTTCTTTTGCATCAAGTTATTATGGCCGCTGCTTCATTTTAGCCAGGTAATTTTACAACATTTGATTTGTTCTTGTCATTAGTTTCTTCATTCTGCCATTAATTATTGCTTTTCTGGAAGTAGATATCAACAGAAATAAAGGAAAAATAAGGAAAAATAAAGGTAAAAGACAATTGTTACAATTTATTGAAGCATGCAGTTCATAGGTCCTTGATAATGACCAAGTCTGTATATATATATTCATGCTCTTTATTTTACTGTCAGGAATAGAGACAATAATTGTTGCTTCTGTCTTTCTGAATATGCATATGAGTTTTTGTGTGTGCATATATTCATGTTTCTACTGCTTATAGTACCAACAATCACACAACACTGAGCAAAGTATACAAAAAGTTTTTTTGTACATTTCTGCAGCATTAAGAGAGGAGGCATCCAGGTCAGGGAGAGGAGAAGCTGTGGGAGGAGCTGTGGGAGGAGCTGTTCGTCAGATATCCCACTGGTTCAGTGAGGAAGCATCAGAAAACCCTGTTTATTGATCATCCAGCTGACAGAGGTATATGAGCCATAAAAGGAATGACCGTTGACAACAAGTGTGTGTTTGTGTGTGTGTGTGTGTGTGTGTGTGTGTGTGTGTGTGTGTGTGAGAGAGAGAGTGTGTGTGTGTTAGCTGGCATGCTTTCTCTCTTTCAAGTCTATATTTACTATACAGTTTGAGGAGGAACTGCAAAAGAAAAAGAAACAAAAGACATTAGTACATTTTAAAGCAAATAATAATAATAATAATAATAATAATAATAATAATAATAATAATAATAATAATGACCTGAAACGCCCGCCTGCAGTTAAGTGAACTTACCCTCTGTCTTTGGAATCTGAGTCCCAGACGAGCTGGAGCTGAAAATACAAATAAGAAGAATTAGTAAATATTTTCCTTAGTATCCTATTTTCAATTTCATCTTTATTACTGATAATCAAACACTGGCTCTGCAGTTTGAAGCCTGTGGCCACAACTTCAACTCGGGGTTGCGTTTAATCAAGTGCCTCCATCATCAGGATTTCAGGAGTCAGTTGAAGCCACAGGATTCTGAGTCAGACGATCAATAACCATAAATCAATATCCAGTTTTTATTTGTCATCCGGCTCAAACAGCAGCTAGTTGTTCTTCCTCTCTGGCCATTCAAGCAACATGCGACCAGCCTGTGAATACCCACGGCCACACACTCACTGCCAACACATGGGCAGTGTGACGCATACCTTTTACTCAAATGCTTTTTCAAGAACTACCACAGAGTTATGGGGAATGTGAAAGCACTGCCCACGTGTGGCTTGTCATGTGTAGTTGTGTGTAATCTCTAATGTGTGTTTCAGGGTTGTGTTATTGCAGAACAAGGGGGGAATAGGCATTAAGAGAAGATGCATCCAGGGGAGGGGAGAGGAAAAGCTGTGGGAAACTCAGCATTAGTCACATGAGCACACTGGTTGTGTTTCCCCCTTCAAGTCAGAGTCATACAGCATGCACAGGCGGGTCATCCACATGTCTTACTTGGATGAGGGTTTTACACATTTAGTGAATTTTTTACCTGTTTGAGGAATGATAGACGAGTTAGAAATTTGATAAAGCCTCTGAATTAGAGAGATATTTAAATTACAGTCTGAACTTACTCAGGGCTATTAAAATGCCAGAGACAAACATGACAACAGCGAGGACAACCCCTGTGGTCCGCAACGTCTCATAATCTACAGGGGGACAAAATCATTGTGAGTTTACCGCACGGACGTTCCACAGCAGCTGATGATGAACTTAACTGTAATTTAAAAAAATTTGCTGACATGTCAGACGTGGTGCTTCAGGTTTTTCGGATCAGTAAACTGTGTGAGTCTTACCGTAGTCAAAGTCACTTTGGTCTGGAAACATTGTTCCTGCAAAGACAGAATCTGGTCAGTTATAGAACAAATAAAAATAAAAGGTGTTGAGTTGAGCAGCAATAAGCTGGGTGTGATTTTTAAATCCAGCAGTAATGAACAAGGATCTGTATCTGCAGCTCCTCAACTCCTCTGGGGTACTTTTTTTTTTTTTCACAACTGAGAGGCGCTCGATGCAGCATATGTGCTCAGCAGAAAAAGATGCACCACCAAAAGTGGGTTAGGGGCCAGCAGTCAAGATACAGGGATTTCCTCACAGCAGCAGTGAAGAGAGATGGAATAGTGAAATAACAGGAAATATGTTTAAGCTATTTTACGACGATAGATTTCAACACTCAGCCAATATATTGAATTATTTTGCACTAAACATGCAGCCTGTATCAGACTGTTGAGGTATCGGTCTGTCAATAATGCTGCTGAACAAATCAGTCCCAAGTGGCTGAGCTGGCAGTTTACATTCCCGCCCATGTTTTCCCTCTGCCACAAAGACGACTCAACTTCCAGAGAAACAAGTGAAATATCATTAATACTGTTCACTTGTTTATTTCAGTTAGCGTATTAAACTCTCTTTGTTAAAACACTGGTGCATGCATCAGCAGTACATTTGGCAACGATTCTGCAGTCTCACTTAACTACATCAAGACAAGTATGGAAATAAAGCAATTTAATCACATATTTAATAACTACGTTTTTTTTCTCAATCTGTAGAACTTCTGTCGGATGTACTCTACGTTGAGCCCATAAAGAAAGAAAAGGATGATCAAACCTGTGGTGGCCATGATGCACAGCAGAGATGCAGCAGTCTCCCAGAGATTTAGCAGGTTGCAGATGAAGCCTGGATGTGAGAGGAGGCAGTTGGACACAACAGCACTGAACTGTGCAGTGAACCTTCAGTGTGAACTCAGCAGGGCCCTCTGGTGGCCACACCCGAACAATGCATTCACAATGCTGCAGCCCCATGGTTCACTCCCCTGTGATACATCGACCAGGGTGTGGATTACATAGAGGTTTTCCACACTAGCCCAAAGATAAAAACAAATAAAAGCATAACAACAGATATCATCTCACCACAAAATAGATAAGAGAATTGAACTATTCCTATGAGCTACTGGGCACCACACAGTCTTCTGTGGTCTCGGAGTGTGAAAGTTGAGGTGAAACAGATGAATATATATTCTCATTTTCATATTTCTATGGCTCTACTATTGCTTGGAGTTTCTTACTCATAATGGTAGAATTTCTTAGAGTAACGTGTGTGCACCTGCTCAAAATGCACCAGTTTATGTGCATGTGTTTTCTTTTGTGCAGTGCAGTGGGGCTGCTCCTGCAACTGTGGGGAGAAAATAAAGCCGACATCTGCATCTTCCACCTGCCTGACTCCATACAGCAAAAAAAAACAATCTACCAATACACGGCATCGAAGAAAGACATCTGTAAAATTAAGAGTTATCATTTTTTAATAGAGTCTTCTCCGAGGGCTGCACAATGCAGCATAGATCATTCATGCTGTCACTGCTGCTAGTTACTGCTGCATGTGTAACTGAACTGTCTGCAGTGTCAGCAGAAGCAGGAGTGCAGCACAACCGCTTCCTGCACTAGTCCAGTTCTAATGGCTGAGGAAATGGAATGACGCGGTCTTTATAAAACAAGAAAAAACAAAACCTTTTCAAACATTTGCTTTATTATTTTTGCTTCAGTTTGGAAATCACAAAAAAAATACAAATGAAAATCACACTATTGCCAACATAAAATTAAGTTGGTACATTATCGAATAAAATCTACTGATACAAAACATGTAAATGGGAAAAATAGAAGCATAGTAACATTGTGAAATTGACAAAAAAATAAAAGCTTCATGCGATCATGGAAAGATTGTCTTCAGCTGTGGTTGTGGTGTTTGCTGCCACCTACTGGCACTAGTGAGTAACACTGCGGAAAAGAGGAAGAAGATGATTTAAAACAATCTCCTTCAGCTTCCGTCTGCAGAAAACAGATTTACAGAGGTTTGTCAGAAACTCACCAGATCTCCACTGCTCCTCGTCTCTGTGTCTAAGCTGCAGAGGGAAATTTAGATTTGTATGGAAATGCATTTATTGAATTTGTATATATTATGAAGGAAGAGAAAAACATACCTTTTGGAACACCTGATTCCGCATCAGGACCCTTGGATCTATACAAATATTAAGTGTTAATGAAGCAATTCTGCAACTGCATTTGAAATGAATACATACATACGCAAATGTTTCAGAGGCCAATGTATTCATTTCCAATCTGTGTGAGCGAGCAGGCGAATAAAACATTTGATTTCTGTGGGGAAGCAAATCGCAGCGTGACTTCGCATGGAGTTCAACTTTGGTGAACTTTCACGTCCATTTTAACAGTTTTCCCGGGGAACAATTCATGGATCTTCATGAAAAGAAATCAGGCACATTTATGGAACTGAGTGTGTGCAGTGGCTTGATTGACTTTAAGGAGACTATTGGGCCTTGGCAGAGGTATGTACTCTACTGAGCGCCATTCTAGTTGATATATATATATATATATATATATATATATATAACAGAAAGTCCTTTATAACTTTGGTTTCTGACTTCTGCTCAACTTACCGTGACTTTTCTCCTTTCGAACAGGTACATTTCCGGCCTGTTTATGGGGGGAAAACACAGGAGACATTATTATACCAGTATACGACACACAGTACTAGTCATACAAGAGGTTGCTTTGATACTACATGAATACAGTCTTTGTGCAGATAAGCCCGTCTGGGCTACGAGCCTCAGGAGGCTTTAGAAGCTCGCAGCTTAGTGGCCCCAGCTCAGGAGAACATTCACGTACCTAAATCACTGCAAAGTTCAGCTGTTGAAAGTAAAACTACAGCGTCGTGGTGTTAACGCATATGAAACAAGAACAGATGTTTGTTTGCACCAATGACTCCAGTTGACCTTCATAAACCAGATCGTACAGGTTTCAGCTAACGCAGCAACGTGCACAGTATCACACCGTCTGCACCTGAAGTGTAAGACAAGACGGGCCCTGGCCAGAAGAGTGGCTGCTGCGAGCCAAAGAGTTGGAAAATCCCAGACCGAGCTGGTGACCTACATACTCAGGACTAAGAATAAAGCATCTTGAAAGTTAACACTCATCCTCAGATCAGCCACTTTCACACTGGTGCCAAATAATACATTGAGGATTTTCTCTGTTATGGTTCTATGTTCTGCCTCTAAGACATTGTATCTCACACTAGTGAAGGTTGAAGTTTTACAACCACCCAAAAAATTAAGTTTATTTACAGATTTAATGTCAGAGTCACTTTGGGGTTAAATAGGAATAATCTGTATTTCATTTCTGTCAGGCTAATAGTAGTGAAACCTCAATAATTACTTAATGCTACAAAATCTTTAATCGATTTTTATATCAATTCATGTCATTTCAGCCATATCTGTAAAACCCACGGGAACAAACCACGTATGTCAGGGGCCTGTGTGCACACAAACAGTCAAACGAGAATACAAAAAGGACAAGTGTGATAATCATAAAGTGCAATCAAGTAATAAAAACATAATAAAATAAAGATATACTGTTATTTAAAACAAAATATCTGAGAGCTTTATCTGCTAGTTTTTACACTTTCACCACTCACAGCTCTTCATAGTGTGCAGCTAGGAATCCACAGTGATCTAACAGAAGCAGAGTGTGTGTGTATACTTGTACTTGTGTGGACCATATTTGAGCATAGACCCTACAGAGTGAAAACATTTCGGTCGGTCCTCACTGTTTCAGAGGGTTGTTTGAGGGTTAAGACCTGGTTTTAGGTTTAGGTAAGGTATTTAGTTGTGATGGTTAAGGTAAGGGATAAGGGGCTGGCATGTGCATTATGCCTATGAGTGTCCTCACTAAGACAGAAGTACAAGAGTGTGTTTGTGTCTGTGTGTGTGTGAATTATTCATTGGTTGGTTTTGGTTTCAGGGCTCCCCCTTGCAGTAACAGCGTGTGTTGGCAGGTAGCGAGGAAGAACCATGGAAGGACACGGTGAGTGAGAACATGGATGATGTATAAAGAGCTGCTGTGATACACGGAGCATGAGAGCGGCGAGTGCTGAGCTTGTGCGAGAAGCCTCTGTGCTCGTCTCCCTACCAGACGTCTGAGACAAACACTGGGCGGCTTGTTTTTGCGGCAGAGTGTACATTCGGGAGACTGTGAGGTCAACTCGCACTTACTGGGATCACAGTGTGGTGAAAAACGACACTTGACATTACACATCTGCTGTGTACTTACGGAGGCAAAACACTTACTGACAATGAGAGCGATACCCAAGAGGAACAGGACCACTGCGAAAACCAGGCCACCGATTCTCAGAGATTCATAATCTGAAATGAGGAACAAGGACTCTGTAATGCTCAGTGACGTGATTAGCAGCACATGAAAGCTTTCAGCCACAAAATCCCCTGGATTCTAAAGCCTGTCGAGGCTTCTGTCAGGAATTTCACCACATTTTGAGTCAAGGGCTGCACTGCAGAGATGTCCAGCATGCCCCCTAATGGTCATGTCGGGTCATTGCAAATTCCAGTGAGCTGCAGTCACCAAAGCAGTAAAAAACATCACGGGCGACTCTGATTTTGAAGTGTCAAAGTGACGCAGGGACAAATGCAGCAAAGGAAATTTTGACTTTTATGATTCTTGAGCATAAAGGGGGATAAACTAATAAATAATTGCAAAAGAAAGAAAGAAAGAAAGCAGAGCAGGCAGCAGTAGGTTTGTTGGTTTTATATGTGGTGACTAGTTGATCAAATATTACTCTATTTATAATGCTAACATCATCGATATTTGTATCGTGAACAATATAAACCACAGCTTTGTTTACATGCATGTAACACTGTCTAGTCTTTAAACTAGAGATAAGTCAGTTAGTAATAACAACTACATGAATTTGCATGATTAAAGCAAATACACATTGAGAATATTTTCTGAATTAAAACGTTTTTTTAAATAAGGGGAAAATAAATGGAAAATGACATCCTGTAATCGACAGGGTGTTTAATTATTAGGAGGCCTGCGGAGCTAAAATCAGCCAGAAAGAAAAAAGGGTAGAGAAATATAGGAATTCTTTTGTTTAACAGCTGTTACTTCCTTTTCTCTTTTCATCCATGTGTATATCATGTGACCCCCTCAGATATGTCTTTGTACTGCCTGAGGGGTCACAAGATATTACCATGGACCAGAAAGACATAAAAGCAACAACAACTTTACAAGGTAAGGGGAAAAACAGATTACAGTCAGTGTAAAGTAAACATTCATTTTGTGTGAAACGTTTTGGGTTGAGATCTCATGACCACCCCCCCCCCTCAGATTTATCTCTGGAGCTCCTGTGGGCCCCGACCCCGAAGCTGGGATCAGGACAGGTCATGGTGCAGTAGGGGATGAAACCACAATTTGCTGCCCACAGAAACTGAAAGATAACAACTACGTGATTGATGGAAATTGTTCATAAAACATCAAAGCAGATGTTTCGTCCTTCTGTCAAAATCAAACTTAGAGCAGAGCGGACAGGATGAGAAGAAATCGCAGTGGGACGACTCCGGGGGTCTAAGTTTTCCATCACTTCTATAAAAAAAAACAAGTGGAAAAATGCAAACTCATCTCGACCTCCCAGATGTTTCCTGTGCAGAGGGCCAGCCATTAAAAAAAAGAAACAGGTTCATCTGCTCAACACTCACCGTAATTAAAAGCGCTGTCATAGTCTGGTGGAGGGAGAGAACAGAGAGAGAGAGAGAGAGGGAAAGAGAGAGAGAGAGAGAGGAAAAGAAATGAGAGATTTAGCCGCTGACACACTTCAGAGAGCACTTACGATATGACTGCTATTCAGCACTTTTAGAGCCTGGGCCATTCATCTATTCATTAGCCAGTGTGGTTCCAGTGTTAATTTACATGAGCACGGGGCCCAGAGTAGTATCTTAATTTGACTTTTCCCAGCTTCTTTCAGAATAATACCCACCAATGTCGTCAACTGCTGCCGAAGCTGTGAAAAGAGGGAGAAAAATCATTAGTCATAAGAAAAAGACATTCACAGGGTTTGAGTAAGTCAGCAAACTGGTGATAATGGAGAAAATTCACTCTCCAGAAGTGTGAACGCCGGCTTCAAACTCAACTACGCTGCTTTCAGACATGCGCTGAGCTCTGGATCTCCTGAAACAATCCAGAGGGGCTGCATGTGAGAACGCAAATGTATTTCCTGCCAGCCCCCTAGTAAAAACTCCAGAGAGTGTTCGAGTGAGTCCTTGTGAGGATGCAGCAGGACATTGTGTGGAGATGGTCCTGCAAGGTGAAATACATTTAGAAGATGCTGATGAAGATGTCAACTTGAGCTGCTTTCAGACATGCACTGAACTCTGCAGATCCTCTCCAGAGGAGGTGCATGTGTGAATGTAAATGTCCGAGTGAGAGCCTCCGGATTATCTGCTGAATTTCTCCAACTGACCCCCAAGTGAATCCGACGGACGAAAAATAAAAAACAAAACAAATATCCCCCCTGAAAAAGTGGCGCCAAGTCTGAATAACGCGGAGGATGTGTTGCTGTTGTGAACGCGTCCGTGTTCATGTGTGAAAGGCAAACTGGAGGTAAAGGTAAAAGGTACAATCCAATTCTCCAATCTTCACGAAAGACGAGGCGATGCGAGAGCCTTTGGAGATAAGATCTGACGGCTGTGTTGATTTGTAAACAAAAACACGTGATCTACACAGCGGAATATATATACACGTCACGTCCTGCCTCCTTCCTGCCACCCCTCACCTGAATGTTCCTGACATTTTCCTGAACAATCTCCTGCTGCGTTATTCAAATGCGAAAGGCAAACTATGGAAAGTGCCCAGACCCAGTTTTCCAGACATTTTCCGGAGTTCATGTCTGAAAACCGCTACAGTGTCAGTCATGCAGCGTTCGTCACAACTTTTACAACAAACACGGACATGTATATGTTCCACTTTCGTTAGAGTCAACAGATCTCAGCTTCTGTACGATCCTGCTCTGTGTTCGTTTGTGTCGTGTCACTAATGTGGGAAAGTCCAGACCCCTGTGCTCCGTCTCATCCCTCGGCACCCATCTGGGAAAACACACCGGCTGCTGTGTTTCATGTTGTGTCTCCTCCACTCTTTGGGATCTTGCTACACAGCTCATTGTATTTGGTGTTAATCTGAATCATAAATCCCCCTGAACGGCAACAAAAACAACAAGAACAATTAAAAGAGACAAGTTGACTCGGTGTGATAATAAAAACACAGAGGAGTTGGGAGTGAGAACGATGTATCCCCACAGCGGCAACATTTCACATCGTTATTTTTTTTTACAGCTCTATTTTAAAATACTCAACTGTGACTGTGAACGGCAGCTTAAAATGTCAGTGTGTTCCAGTATAAACACCAACAACTGAAGCTGAAGACAGTAAGAGGATAATGTGTGAAATCATTTCCAAGTGTGGGCAAACACGATGGGATCTTTGAACTTTTACATTTTATCACAGCCGCTCTACACGAGTTCAGATTAAAAGAGAAATGTTTTTAACACATGATAGGAAAAAAATTACGACCGGTTGAAAGAAAAACTCTAAAATATGTTATATTCTCGTTTTGCCGGAGTTAACTTTCACCTTATTGTAAGTAAACAGTAGATCTGTGAAAGAAAAAAAACACATTGTATAATACTGACAAGCCTCAGGACAAAAGGTCTAATGGAGAAAATAAGAAATGTGCTTGTAGAATCTGCTCAACATCAAACTGGACTGAAAAGCTGCAGCACGCACAGCCAGACTAACCAAAGATCTGCATCCACAAAGCTGGCAGCGCTCATTCCTGCACCGTAAGGACATATTTACACTGCTCTGACACAGCCCTCTCTCACAGCCAAACAATGACATGGAGTGGAAAACATTCAAAAGTGTAAATGATGGTGGAATTCCAACACCAGCCCAAAAAAAAAGAAAAGCTAGAGGCCATGCATTGCTGGTGACCACTTCTAATGCAGGAAAACTTACCCGACATTTCCCTGCCAAACCCTGATCCTGTTACACAGACACACAGCTGGTTTAGCACGGGGGAGACTTATAATAAAGCCACAGAGGGGAAGCTGAGCAGTGGAACCACAGAACATTTGCAAAGACGACACAAAGATCCTGAACAGACTTAGTGAAGAAAGGGAAGCTCACCGAGTGCAGGAGCCAACCAGGAGCTGAACGCCACCAACACCACGAGATCCATGGTTCCTGCTGGACAGAGACAGACAGACACAGAGCGATGTGATCGTTTATGTGCTCACACTTTGGGTCATTGCTGTTTTAAAAGGGTATTGTGTCAAAGTGAAATGCAAATTTTCAACATGTGATTTACAGAAAAACCTTCAAATGCACCAACTTCCTCGGCAATTTAAAGAAACAGCCTTGTTATCAGAAAGGAACTGGTTTCACAATAAAAAAAAATTTTAAAAACCCAGAAATGACCAGTCAGGCCATTCAAAGTTCAAGTTAGTTCCCTAGAACAGTAGATCAGAAATGGGGAAACTTGTTCAACTGAATTCTAAATTCTATTGCAGCTTTAAATGACGCTGTTGAAAGAACAGTCCGAGTCCAAAAAGCCAAATTATTGAAAAATTATTATTGTTCTATATATTTGATTGTATTTGTTTAATTTTAATTGAGTTTATGGTTAAACTGTAAAATATCAAGCCTCAAATACATTTCTTCGTTTCGATAATGGCATCTTAGGATTCATCGCCAATTATTTTTACATGTGTAAAGTGATCAGTATCAGATTTTTTTACTCCCCAATATTGGTATCAGGCCCCGTAATTCCACATCGGTGCATCCCTGGTAGGGACACAGTAATCTTGGTTAGACGCTACATAACTGCATCACTTATATGATCAAGATCTGCATCTTGGTAACGCAGCCTCCTGACTCTGGGTGAGAGAACAGGGTCTATTTCAGACTGAGCACCTCAGAAATATGTATATGAAACACACGAGTCAAAGGCTGGTGTTGGGTTCCACTTGAAATTTGTCCAGTGAGTTTGGAATGGTTTCTACTGTGTCATCCAATCTACTGGTGGGACACGAACCTCCTGGGCTGATTTTCTGTCTATTTATTATCTGGGACATTCTTTGAGATTCTCTTACACCCAAATGTTTACAGGCTAAGGTTCCACTACCGGACTTGTGGCTGGAGTTGCAGGGGGTCTGCACATTTAAGGACACTGCATGACCACACAGAGCTGGTTGTAGTTTCCTGAGCTCCACAGCCCCGTTGCCCCAATAAAACCACTAAATATGGTGCAGGTAGATTCAGCTTTAGCTCCACACTTGCAGAAAATCGAAGCCATGATATAAAATGCCTTTTTTATTTGCAAACTCCAAGGCCTGCGTGTGCAGAGGCTTCCCTCTGTGGCCCAGAGCAGTGCTGTGGATTCATGCATGAGGAGTGGGGGGTGTGAAGAGAAACCAACACTTCAACCCCGGAGCAGGATTAACAATAAAGACCTGCCAATCAGGTTTAATCAAACAAATACAGGCAAGAGTTTTTCTAACAAGAACCAATCCAATAATCTTGTTTGTTAGACTTCTGAGTCACGTAGTCAAGTAGAATGGGCAGAGGAGACCATGAAGCAGCACTTAAAAATCGCAATTACCATGGATTAAAATAAAGTGGGATTATCACGGAGGAGTTTGCAATAAGACAAATTGGGCTTGTTTAATTTAACCCTCATAAACATGCCCCACATATTACATTATACAAGAGTCAGCAATCCAGAATCATGAGTGTGCTGCAACATATCTTTTACAGATTGGAGTTTCCCCTCGAACAGTGCACGACGCGTCGCAGACATTGAATGCACCGCAGACTGGAGAACCCTTCACGGTCTGCTGGCAGCGATCAGTGGGGAGATGAAGCCCTCAGATGGCGTGGCATTTTCTGAGCAGGAAGGAAACACTCTGACGCCACCGGCAACCCACGGCTGAACGCGGGGGAGAAAACACGCGGGGCTGGAGCGTTTTTGTGACACAAACATAACGGTGGTTTGGTGCAATTGAACGGTCACACAGGCATTTAGAAGTTGGGGGTGGTTGGAGGTTTGTGGTTTGCAGCAGGAGCAGCAAAAAGCGCAACAACTCCACAAGACAAAGGCACACGTGGACGCTGCAGGTTTGATCGGTTTGTGGCGAACGTGTTTAAGAGGATGCATTCGCTGTCTGGAAGCTCAGAGGTGGACTTTCCCTTAAAAGGAACTTACCGTGTTTCAGCCTCCAACAAACTCCCAATGAGGACTTCTGTCCGCCCGAGCTGCGCGTAAAAGTGTCACCCTCAAGTTAAAAGAAGTCGGGAGAAAGCAAAACCTTGTCGTGTGCGTGAAAGACCAATAAAAGCACTGATTAAAAGGGAGTTATTCTGCGTTGCATTCTGTGGAGGCTGGTTCAGAAGTGTTGGTGCTCCGCTCCTCCTTGGGACTTGTCTGAGGAATGAGAGCGCGAGGAGGGGGGGGGAGGCGGGGTTGTTGCTGCTGCTGCTGCTCCTGCTCCTGGGAGCGCACAGGAAAAACACCCTGCTGAGAGGTAAACAACAACAACTGTAAAGTAAAGTAGAGCTGCAGTCCAGTGCTGCTGAGAGGAGACTCTATTCCCACGTGGTTTGGTGCCATCACTGTGTTTAATACTCGTCAAATCACGCTCACTTCCTCCAAAAGACGCACAGAGGACGCACACGCATGTGGGGCCTGTGGCACAGAGGTGTCATTCTCACGCTCTGGGAAAGTGGCCTCAGTGCAGCGAAGTGGAAGCATAAACATCAATGTGTTTTTTTCACAGCCAGTCCACTCTTGTCAGTAGTTTTCCCCTCAGCTATTTAAAACACCATGTCCGTCCCAAGGCCCCTCTCCTCCCTAACACCAAACTGCCACATTCCCTCAGGCAGGGCTGAGTGGACTGACGGCAGCAGTGAACACAGGCCGTCACATATCACGACTTTCTGGTCACTTGTTGTGGTTTGTCATTGGTTAAAAGTGAGAAATCGTGGGCTGTGTATTCTTCACACCAAAAACCCTTTAGAGCAGTTATCAAGAGATCAAGGTTACACGAGGTTTCTTGGTTCCACAGCAGTAGCTGCAGTAGCCGCACACCCACACTCATATCTCCATGACTTCAAAAGACATTGCATTTATTTTCTGGAGACTTACACTAACCTTAACCAGAGTTACTACTTGCCTAACCCCTGATCTAATGATATTGGTCCCCATAATGTGACTGCATGAACAGATTCAGGTCCCCACCACACACACACACACACACACACACACACACACACACACACACACACACACACACACACATATGAGAGTCATGCGTTTCTAATTTAGACTTTTGAACAGAAGCCAGTCCAGAGGTTTTGTGAGGACACATTAAATAATCAAATCACTGAAGCACACTGCAGTGAGAAATTAATTTATTGGTCCGAAGATGAAGAACAGTTTGTACAAGATACAGAGTCAGTACACAAGTAGTGAACAGTTAGAGTTATAGAGTTATAAAGACTTGTGATTGTTTCTAGGTCTCAGCCGGAGTTGTGTGGGAAAGACTATCAGGATCTCCTCCACTAGATGGAGGTGTTGGTCAAGAATGTGACAGAATCTTCTGCTCCTCGGAGATGAACAATGGAGAACCCGAGCTCCAGTAAACAACAAAAAACATTCTATGAATCAGGAGGAAAGCAAGAGAAATATGACGAGTAAGGCTGGATGTAAACATGCCAACTTTAGCCGAGCGACTTCACATTCCTCTTCACCCTGTTTAATGGGGGTAAAAAAGCAGGGACGTGAGCCACATTCTACAGCTGCTTCTTTCACGAGCAGACATCAGTTCATAGCTTTGAGAGGAGACAACCTTACCCCGTATAACAGATGCTTCCCATCACCACAGAGCCAACATCTCTACAGGCCACTGAAATGAAAAAAACAAAACATGCAGTCAATGGGCACTGAAGCAAAGTCGTGTTCACTCAGGCACAACAGAGATTACAAGCAACACTTCTGAACATTGTATTTTAAAGGTAAAAGCAAAGGGGAGTCAGCGGGTGTGTTGTTGTGCTCCTCCAGTTCAGGAGGGGGGGGGTTGTTAAGAAAATTCCTGAAAATAAGACCACTACTTTGAATCAAGAAAGGCCGAGGGGGGGATTCACAAAACTTAATTCTCTAAGGGAGCGGCTTAAGGCTAGAACACAGAAGTAAGGGCTCAAATTAATATTGTACCCAGATGAGTCTTAAGTGTCCTTGGATGACAAGCAGTGATTGGATTGCAAGCTTGGTAGCTTTTGATGGCCATGCCTGTCAGCCTCACCTGCTTTTTAATCAGTAATTACCATAGGGGATTCTCTGGTATTTCTTAATTAAATTGGATCAAATGCAATTAAAAACCACACTCTCATTCCTTTAAAAGGGCTCGGTGGAGTCCTTGTTTAGTTCTTGCTGTTAAGAGAATAAGCGGTTGAATGGTCATGGAGGCGTCCCATCTCTCGCTGATCTGTACTTGATTATTTCAGTGGTCGAATTAGGTTTGGAGTTTGCATAATAAAGGGCAAAGTAAGGTTCAAGATTAAAACTTCTCCTCTAACTAGAACTGCAGGTTAGAAGCGTAGATGAGCCGGCAAAGTCGTTATGCTATTAAAATAATTAAAGTTAACATCGGGAGCAATGTGAAGAGATCGTGTGCTGCAGCTCAGCACTTATATGATCCCAGCACTAAATGCAGCAATGTTTCTCTGCCCATTACATTCACACAGAGGTTGTACCGAGTGTTGCACTTTTCCTAAACTCACCACCGAGAAAAGTCCCCGGCGCTCCAGGAGTCGATGACCACAGACACGTCCGTGGTAATTTTCCCATCTGCAGTCGTCATATCGTCTTTGGAGTTGTGATTGTAGTTGCCACAGGCGCCGCACATTTTGCCGGACAGTGCGCTGTCAATAATGACGGTGACCTCCTGCGAGATTGAGTATGTGACCCGCACGGCAGACGCCCTCTCGATTATCACAGTCCTCTCAGAGATTTTGACGGATAGGTCATTCATCACTTTTCTGGGGAGAGACACTTTCCTGCCGTTTACCTGGAAGACATGAAGAAGAAGAGAAAGATGAAAACATATAGAATCAGTTGGGACAGATTGAACATGAAAGTCATAATTATAATGATTTAACAAACTCTTCTTTATCCCTTCTCACCCAGGTGACATGTTGGCTGTTCACCGTGACGACGGTTTCCTTAAAGAACACGTGCACACTGGCGACAGCGGGAGATGCTCCTTTACTGCAGACCCTGACGTCCACGACCACACGGAACCACAGGTCAGCTTTCTCGTCACACAGAGACGCCACCTCGACTGCCCCCTGAGCTCCTGCTGCACCGGACATGCCGTCGAAGGAGGCGAGGTGTCCAACCTGGCTGATGCTGCAGTGGCCCTGTTTGACGTGGCAACCTCTGACCCCGTCTCTCACACTGCAAACATCCCCACTGGCACAGGACAGCTTTTCACACTTCATCTCACCAGACGCCCGGCACTCACACTTGGACTTGCAGTCTTTGTCCACCACAGCTTGGCCCACCTGGAAACACACAGTGCACACTATTACAATGAGCTATCTTCTAGTTACACAAACACTGGGGCAAGAATAGAACATTTTAGTAATTTTAAGGCTGGCTGTATATATTCTTTCGTGACTAACTTCCGCTGTAGCACAGATACTATGTACGACAACAAAGAGAATCTCCGTTTTACCTTCAGATATTTCCCGTCGTGCACACACCCACAGTTGTCCAAGGGAACACATTGGATGCCATCAAATACAAAGCCGTCGTCACACTGGCATCCTTCAAAACATTCTTTAGAGCAGTAGAACGGGTAAATAAAGCTGGCACAGGTCCCACCACACGTGTTGGCACACACCTCATAGTGACTGTGTTCAGGGCAGGAAGCAGCTACAAGAGAGGAAGATATTTGTAAGACTCTGAAATGCACTTTAAAAACCAGTAAATTCTTCCGCTAAAACGCAGTGTAGTGTAACTCACGGCAGAAGGAGCCGCTCCTCCATGACTGGATCTGAACTCCTGCACTCTGGCAGGCCAAAGCATAGGCCTGCACGCTGTTACACAGAGTATCTTTGTTGCCGTCCACAGTGCACATGTCAAACACGCAATTAGACGTGTATGCTGCTGGGTCGATTTTGCTGTGACAGGCTTTGAAAGGCCCATTAGGTTCACTTATGATGCCGCAGGAGTCAGGTTTCCCATACATCGTAGCCTTGGCCTGCTCACACGCTGGGCACTCACCGCCACAGCCGCCGCATACATACCCGGGCAGGTCCACCACCCACGCCTTTCCAAAGACGTCAACGTTTTTCGCTGGTTTGCCACCAGGAAGTCTGAAGTCATCACCGCCCTTCTTGTTGTAGTTGCCACAAAGACCACACATCTTACTCTGGTACGTAGACGGCACGATCACCTCAACGTAATAGACGGTGTCGTAGAGGACAGTGAGTCCAAAGTCTGTTCGGACAATTATGTTGCGACCTTGCTGGGTGATTTGGAGACGCCCGTTGTCCAGGGAGAGAGGGAGGTTTAGTAGTTCATCGTCGACCTGAATGGATGAAGAAGAAAAATTTAAATCACATTAAAATACGATAAATAAATATCTACAAATGTTTTGGGGGATAAAGTTGTTGAACTCACAATGACTTTCCATGGCATTCGCTGCTGGATGTAAATGTTAAAACCATAGACCTCCACAGCAACCGACCTGGTAACAGCCACTTTTCCATTCCCGTACTTCTCATTCCCCTGAGTGACAGTGAATGGGGTCAACTGGCCATTGTCATCATCACAAACCTTGGCCAGCACATAGACACAGGTACCCTGGAAATCGAACCTCCGTCCATCAAAGGAAATGTAATGAGGGTCACCGGAAGCGACGCACTTGCCCTGCCCCTCAGGGTGGCAGCCTTTCACACCATTTGCAACCTTACAGATCTCCCCGGACCGACACTTGGCCTTCTGGCAAGATACGGCACCGTTCTCTCCACAGACACACTTCTCCACGCACTCGTTTTCAGGGTAGAAGGCGTCTCCTTTCTTGTAGTAGTGACCGTTGTAGGAGCAGCCACAGTCTCTCACAGGCACACAGGTGACCCCGCTCAGCAGGAAGCCTTCGTCACACTCGCAGGCTTCTGTACAACGCCTGTGACAGGTGGAATGGGAGGTTAAGCTGGCGCAGGTGGCTGGGCAACCCGTGGCACACACAGTATAATGGCTGTTAGCTGGGCACACCATTGCTGCACGAGAGGATGAGAAGAGAGGGAGAGGGAGACTTAAAATAAGATCTAAAATATGAAAACAAAAAATGAAAACACCGTCACAAACTCACGACAGAAGGAATCTGTTCTCCAGGAGCGGATGGCGATTCCTCGGCTCTGACAGGCAGAGACGTACACGCCAACTGCGTCACACACCGACCCGCGGTGACCGTGATATTGACAGGCATCATACACACAGTCCTCCAGGTAGGGAGTAGGGTCCACGTGACTGTGACAATCTCTGAGAGGCCCTGCTTTGTCAGCGATAATGCCACAGTGCTTCATGGCTTGGTACTCTTTCCTCTGGGAATCGGAACAGTCCTGGCACGATGCCCCCTGGCAGGCTGATGAACAGCCTGGTGTGACGGCCACCTGCCAGCTCTCCCCCAGCTTGGCTCCATCATGGGCAATCTGGCCGTTAGGCATGGTCAGGTCATCCTTGGCGTTTCCATTGTAGTTGCCACACAGGCCGCAGACTGCGCCCTGGTAGTTGCTGGGCAGAGTAACGCTCACCGTGCTCCGCCAGTCAAAGGTCACGGTGATACCAGCGACCGTCTCCACAACAGCTGTCCTGCCACTGAGAAACACGATCAGCTCTTCATTGTAATCCAGTGGCAACAAAGCATTCTGCCCATTGAGCTGAGGAGCGGAAAACACGGAAGGGAGGGAGGAATGTTTACAGGAGATTAAAGATTTAATAATTACGTGGTCGTTAATATGCAATTAAATATACAATATGCAGAAGAACATGAGGGATGTCAGAATTAGCACGACGACAGAAGGCATTATGATCCACTAATGTAAAATGAGGCTCAGAGTATCTGTCCTGTTTTAATTTTCAGAACTACACGCTGTGTCCTATTTCATTTCTCCCTCAAATCCACATAAAAACAAGCCTGAATCCTTCTGCAGTCTTTCATCAAATGCATCACATTATCCACACCATACTTACCAGGACCGTGTAGGGGTATTCTCTGCTGATGGTGATGGTGATTCCGTATATGGAAAAGTTGACAGTCTTTGTGTAGGACACAGCCTTGCTTCCCCGGTGGTCATTCTGCACAGTCACCTTGAACGGCACAAGCCCGGTCTCCTTGGTGCACAGTTCCACCAGCTGATACTCGCATGTTCCCTGGAAGTTATACCTGCGGCCATCAAATGAGCGGTAGTGGGGGTCACCTGAGGCTGTGCATGTGGCGTGACTGATGGGTCGGCAGGCTCGCTCTCCGTCCTCTATGGTGCACCTTTCCTTGGCGGAGCAGGACGCCTCGCGGCATATCACCATGCCCAGGGTCGAATCGCACTCACACCGACGACCGCAGGCCTCGTCGGCCCAGAAGTGCTGGCCTGGCTTGTAATAGCGACCCTGGTAGGAGCAGCCGCATGTTTTAGCAGGCACACACACACCAGCGCTGAGGACGTAACCTGCATCACACACACAGCTCTCAACACAGGCACCGTCGCAGGTCTGCTTTTTCTCCGGGAAAGGACAGGATTGCTGGCATGGCTTGGCGCAATCCTCATAGTGGCTGTGACGCTGACAGTTCATCGCTGGATAGAAATTGAAAAGGCATTAATACAAAAATCTTTGACTGATTGAATAGTTGGTTGAAATCTTGAAAAAATAAATAAAAATACTCACGGCAGCCAAACTTTTTCCTCCAGCCCTTGATGATTTTTCCTTCCTCACGACACTGCTTACTGTAGGAGGCCAACGCCTGGCACAGCATCTTCTTGTCTCCCTTGGTCTGACACATGTCGTACACACAGCTGTCCATAAAGGCCTGCGGGTCCAATTTTTCATGACACGTCTTGAACACACCGTTTGCCTTGGCTGCGAGGGCCCCGCACAAAGCCTCCGTCTCGTAGACCTTAGCCTGGTTCATGTCACAGATAGGACAGTTTTTCTTGCATGTGTCCGAGCAAGGACTGTCCTTGTCCTGGTCAGGCGTTTGCCAGCTCTTGCCCCACTCTATCACTGACGAGACAGCTTTTCCAGCCGGATTCTGGAGCTCGTCACCATTTTTGCCATTGAAGTTTCCGCACAGACCACAGACACTGTTGTAGTAGCTGCTGGGCAACTTGATGACGAATTCCCAGTTCCAGTCATAGGTGACAACCAGGCCAAAGTCTGTTTGCAGCACTGCGTCGTTACCTCGCTGAAACACTGACACTTGACCGTCACCCAGTTGGACTGGAAGATTCAGCAGTTCCCCATCCACCTGAGGGAAATATATGAGATGGATTTACAGGCTGTAATATGTATACGTACACGCACATGCACACACACACACACACACACACACACACACACACACACACACACACACACACACACACACACACACACACACACACACACACACACACACACACACACACACACACACACACAGCTACAGCTACAGGTCAAACACTTCAGAAAAAGACACTAAAATCTTACCGTGACTCGACCAATTTGGTTCTTGACCATGACGACGCTGAACCCATACACAGACACATCCACCTCCCTGACGTAGGAAACCGCTGTGTTTCCTCGGTTATCGTTCTTCTCTGTGATGGAAAACGGCACCAGGCCGTCCAGATTCCCACAGGTCTTAGAGATGACGTACTTGCAGGTGCCCTGGAAGTTATAGCTGTAACCGTCAAATGTGTGGTAATGGGGGTCGCCCCAGGCCCAGCAGGTGCCTGTGTATTCGGGGATGCACACAGCTTCACCCTTCTCAACACGGCATTTCTCCTTCACCCGACAGTTGGCATCTTTGCAGGGATCTACGCAGGATGCACAAAGATTTAATTTAACTCAATGAGTATTCAAATGGTTAATAAGTTAGGAATAGTCAAAGTTGGACGATATAAATACACAGTTATTTGTCTTGCCTGTGTTGTAGCATGCTCGTTTTCCTTTGTTGACCATGCATTTGGTGCTTTGAGGGCAGGAGTGCTTCACACAGACCAGACCTTTAGTGGGATCGCAGGTGCACTTTGAGTTACAGTCTTCCTCGTACACAACCTGACCAGGCTGGGGACGCAGAGCAGGTTCATTATACAGAGAGAGGGAAAAAAACATTGGAAACAACAGGTTCAAGGAGGATCCACATTATTCCACTGCTCATTCTACCTTGTAAAGAAACACAAATTTAGACAATCTGCTAATTAAGACTCAGGAGAATTCCTCGGTGCACAAATCTAACATCCAGCTGGCTAATGTCCAACACTGTGGAAAATAAAAGCTATAAACATAAAACTAAAGGCAACTTTATTGCTACGTCAGCATGAATATTATGATGGATACTTGCTTAACCCACTTTGACACTAAAAAGGTTATTTCTTGTACATCACTACATATGAAACCATGTGGAATTCTACCTTGTAAGTTTTTCCATTGTCATAGCAGCCACACTCAGTGTCTTTGACACATGTCTGTCCATTGAATAGGAAGCCTGCATCACATTCACAGCCTTCTATGCAGCTGGTGGCGCACTGGACCACCTCTGTGAGGCCGGGGCAGGAAGCAGAGCAGGCGTCTGAACACACCTCATAGTGACTGTTGGCTGGGCATTTCATGGCTGGAACAAATCAGTACAAGACAGAGAAAAGTGCATCAGAGAGGAACCTGTGCTTACGTGTAATATATGCAATATTATAATTATATAGGTCAATAAGAGGCTGATGTGGAGGAAAAAAACCCCCAAAACATTCTCTCTTCACTCACGACAGAACGATGGCGTCCTCCAGTTTTTCACGTCCACTCCTGCGTTGTGACAGTTGAAGGCGTAGGCTGCTGCGCTGTTGCACAGCACCTTTCCGTCCCCGTTGGAAGCACACACATCAAACACACAGTCATCGAAATACGGCTGTGGGTCCAGTTTACTATGGCAGACTGCAAAAGGACCGGTGGGTGCCGTAAGAATACCACAGTAAGTGGGCTTTGAAAACACAGCCTTGCGAGCTGGGTCACATTTAGGACAGAAATCGCCTTCGCAGCCATTGTTGCACACCACACCAGGGATGTTGACCTTCCACGATTTTCCGAACAAGTTCACGGTCTTTGCGAGTTTGTGGTTGGGCAATTGGAAGTCATCCTTTTGGTCTCCGTTGAAGTTGCCACACAGTCCACAGACCTTATCGCGGTAGTTGCCAGGTACTGTGACTGTCACATGGTAGACCAGATCATAAGTGACACGCAGTCCAAATTCTGTTGCAATTACATAATGCTGGCCTTCCTGATAGACCTGCACAGCTCCATCATTAAGACTCAGGGGAAGGTAGTTAAAGACCCCGTTTACCTAGAAAGGGAAAAGAAAAGTTGTGATTTAAAGAGAATGATGACTGACTACATACATTTGTCAAACTAGTTTTACAACACGTATTTCTACCATCTGCCACTACATGATACTAGCAGTATATTTCCATTCCACTGGATCAAATGAAGAATAAGTGTTCACCAGGACTCCAAACATGTTGTTCCTCATGGTGAGAGTGAAGCCGTAGACCTCCACAGCAACCAGCTTAGTGACCGCCACCACTTTGTTGTTCACCATCTGGTTCCACTGCACGTTCTCCACGTCAACAGAGAAGGCCACCAGGTGGGTGCCTTCCAGCCCACAGCTCTTAGAGAGTGTGTAGGTGCAGGTGCCCTGGAAATTGAATTTCCGCCCATCAAAGCTCCGGTAATGGGGGTCACCGGAGGCGTGGCACACACCCTTGCCGACAGGGTGACATTTTTGGATGCCGTTCTCTACTTTGCACTTCTCATTAGGGCCACATGTGAACTCTTTGCACACAACCTGAGAAAAAGTTGAGAGAGAGAAGTTTGATACAAATCCAACAACTGCAAGTTCACCCTGAACATTAACAAATTCTTAGTACCTCCGCCAAGAAGGTTATGTTTTCACCCCCGTCCATTTGTTTGGTGGTTGGTTTGTTAGAGAATTACAAAACAACTACTGGAGGAAGATTTCGATTTTGGCGTGGAATTGGGTCACGGGGCAGATCCAGGGATTCTTTTTATTTCTAACTTTCTTTGACATTGTGAGGTTAGGCATCTTTTAACATTTGCATTGATTGCAAGGATCTTGTGAAAAAAATAAATCAATCATCATATTTATGTGTGTGTGAAATTTGGTGCAGATCCAAATAAAAGTCCGGATCCAGTTAATTTAAATGTGGTTTCATTCGGGGACTGTTGGGCCTTGGCGGAGGTACGTGCTCTGCAATATAGTTTTCTTTCTTCTGGATTGATTACCTCTCCATCTTGTGAGCATTTACACTCCTCCTTACACTGACCATTGGGATAAAACACTTGGCCGGCGCGGTAGTAGCGGTCGTGGTAGACGCAGCCACAGTTTGAGAAGGGAACACAGGCACTTCCACTGAGGAGGAACCCCTCATCACAGGAGCAGCCCTCCTCACACAGCTCCTGGCAGCCCGGAGGAGGAGCCAGACTCTGGCACGTGGCCGGACAGGAAGTAGCACAAACTTCATAGTGGCTGTTGACTGGACATTTCAATGCTGTACATAAGAGACATAAAAGAAAATGTGAATGTTGTTATATCTATGTGTAGAGAACAGATTCCAAATGTCAGCAGTTATTTCAAAACTACATAAAATCCCAGAGGGGGGAAAAAAGCACTGAAGTGTACACAAACAAAGGCTTAGCTCAGAGAACAGTAGAAGAGGTTTTAGTGCCATTTCATTTTTATAATATTATTGTTACACTTTCTATACCACTATAGTAAATAATTTTGTAAGAGATTTTATGAAAATGAATGTATCTCTCACCACAGAACTGGCTGGTTCTCCAGCTGTACACCTTGGCCCCTGCAGCTTGGCATGCAGTTGTGTATGTTGTAATAGCCTGACACAGCACATCCTTTCTGCCCTTATACAGGCAAACATCAAAAACACAGTCCTCAAAGAATCCAGCTGGGTCCACCTTAGCATGGCAGTCACGGAAAGCCCCACGGGGGTCTTTCAATATACCGCAGAAATCTCCCTTTTCATACTGAACCTTCTGGTTAATGTCACAGTCAGGACACACCCCTTTACAGCCCTCGACGCAGCCCGGGATCTCAGCCACTCGCCAGCTGGTGCCGAAAGCTACCGGTGCGACATTTTTGTCCCCGTTCTTTGGAAACAGGTCATCCTGGGCTTTGCCGTTGTAGTTGCCACAGAGGCCACAGACGGCTCCCATGTAGTCGCTTGGCAGCGTCACGAACACGGCACTATCCCAGTTGAAGGAGACTTTGAGGCCGAAGTTTGTGGTGACGACAGCGTACAAGCCGCTCCTAAACACAGACACCTGTCCTCCAGCCAGGATTACAGGCAGGTTCACCAGCTCATCATTCACCTGGAGGAGAAAACACCATCTTTATGAATTATACTGAACAATCAAATCAATTAAATATTTAATAATTATATGAATATGACTTAAATAACTTTCATGTGTTAAACCTTATGTAGTTCTTACCATTATCAGGCCCTTGTGTGTCTTCGTGATAATAATGCTTAGGGAATACAGCTTGACTTCCACTAACTTGGTGTAGGAAACCACTTTGTTGCCCCGGTAATCATTCTGCACCAGCACTTCAAATGGCACTAAATCTGGGTTTTTGGAGCACAGTGCAACCAGTTGGTACACACACGTGCCCTGGAAGTTGAACCTCTTCTTGTCAAAGGTCATGTAATGTGGGTCCCCTGTGGCCTGGCATGTGCTGTGGGACATTGCTTGGCACTTTCTTATGCCCTCGACCACCTTGCACTGTGTCCCTGTCCGGCAGCCTTTATTCTGACACTGGACTTGTCTGCTTCCAGCCACGCAAATACACCATCGCTGACAGGTCTGGTCAGCCCAGAACGACTCTCCGGCAGGGATGTATCGACCCTTGTAGCTACAACCGCACTGATCGACAGGTACACACTGACTTCCGCTCAGCACAAACCCTTCATTACAGGTGCAGGTCTCCACACAGGGGCGTTTGCATTTGGAGGCAGCGTTAGGATCAGAACAAGTGGCAGGACAGGCATTGCCACAGAGCTCATTGTGGCTGTTGGCTGGACATTTAGCAGCTTTGGGGAGGCCAAGGAGAAAAAAGTGTGATAAATGGTTTGATCGATAATGCAGAAAAAAAACATGCATGTGAATTTAGTGATTCATTTTTAGCAAACATTACTTACGGCATTTTGCCATTCCCCTCCAATCTTGAACCTGGATCCCAGCAAGCTGACAGGCTTCAGTGTAAGCCTCCAGTGCCCTGCAGAGGAAATGTCGAAGGCCGCCTCCCATGCAAACATCGTATTTGCAGTTCTCCAGGTAGGCTTGTGGGTCAATGGCGGAGTGGCATTTGCTGAAGGGGCCATTTACTATGAGTGTGATGAGCCCACAAAACAGGTCGCCCTCCCATATCTTCATCAGGCTGTGCTCACAGCGGTCACACCCACCCACACAGCCGTCTCCGCACTTGGCATCTTTCACCAGCCCCGGCACCTTCCAGCTGCTGCCGAAGGCCACAGCTCCGTCCGCCTGGCTGCCAGAGGGCGTCGTGAAATCATCGCTGGGGTTGCCATTGAAGTTGCCACAGAGGCCACAAGTCTTACCAGCATAGCTCCCAGAGAGTGTGACCACGAGCTGGTGTTCCCAGTCATAGCTCACAGTCAGGCCAAAATCCGTCTCCATGACCACCGAGCGGCCTCTTTGAAACATCACTAGTTTGTCATTGTTCAAGGCTACGGGCAAACTCCACAGACTGTTGTCAATCTGAGGAGAGAGGAAACAGAAAATACATTGTGAAGATATTAGATTTCTATTTAAGCTTTTTCATATGTCTAAATTAATATTCAAAATGAACGGAATCAATTTATTACTATACGTGGGTCATTGACGTGACGCCTATATTTTCTGTCCGACTGCATTTTCTTCTGTTAAAAAAAGGTTGAAATACATAAAGAAATAACATATATATGTAGTACCTGTCCCGTATATGTACACACTTTAAATTTCCAAAAACCATTAGTTATTTAAATGTTTCTGTTTTTTAAAGTGTCAAAATATCATGTGGTGCGACCGTCCGGCCATGACTGCTGTTGTGAAAACTTCTTTGAAATTACTGAAAATCTATTCAAATAAATTTTCTGCCATATTTGGCATGATTTCCAAAGTGTTTTGTAATCCTGTACAAAATTGCAAAGCATTTGCATTTATATTTCCATCATAGTATACAAACAAACTTTGTCCGATGATGTCCATTTTATGAAATATCATGTGGTGCGACCATCGAGAAAGGACCAATTTGGGACTTTGATGTTGAAATCCATTCAAAGACAGGAAGTTGCATCATAAACCATTTTGCCCATGGAAGCAGCAACAGGTTTGGAACTCTCTCTCAAATTTGGAAAAAAATAACCTTTTTCACAGCTGGTATGTAGTTGCCACATTTGGATATAAAGTTATTTCTAAAAATATATATTTTGATTATAAATTTCATAGTGACCTTTTGTGCTGACCTAGTTTGTTTTCTTTAGGTGGCCAATTCTGTGGCTGTAAATTTTGACTGAACTCGAAAAATATCATATGGTGCGACCAAATGTGGTGCGACCATTGCAGAGTGTTTTACATAATAGATATATGTCCTAGATTGGGAGTTTTGGGGCTTTTTTAAATTCAATTAATGATTTATATACATAAAGTACTTTATTTTAGTATTATTTGGAAAATATTTCTATGCAATTAGATTATTTTTTCTAATATCTAATATTCATTTTTGTACAATATCATGAATAATTACCACCCCAAAAATGTAACATGTAATTTTATCTCGGTTATTATGAATTTATTAGTAATTTATTATTTATTTATGTGTTTATTTATTTATAACTGTTTAAATTTATTTTACCAGATGCCACTTCCAAGCAAAATAAAAAACGCTCGCCATATGCAGCGTGTTAATTCTGACCCTGTAGCAAGAGCGGAGAACCTTGCTCAGAGAAGAGAAAGGTATGTTAAAACGTTTTAAAAATGAAAACTACAAATAAAGCAACATGAAGTACATATTGCTCTTATGTATTTTTCATTACTGGACGAAATGCATATTTGCATTAAAATGTTCATCTATCATTAGTCCAAAATAACTTATTGATTTATGGCAAGACATTACATATCTTTTTCAGCTACGAGAGAAATAAACAGCAGGGAGAGATTCCATAAGCCAAGTCAAGTGAGTTGACAGAGAGAGAGAAAAAGAATCAGAGAGAGAACTGGAGGGCTGCATCCGGCGCTTACAGAGAAAGTAAAAATATGGCAAACGCTGTGTTAGACCTTACGCTGCCATCTATAGAGAACATTCCACCAGTTCTGGTTGATGTAGATGTAGCACAAGAGCAGCCAGTTTAATGAAATGTTTGTTCACAACAATGTGTGCTGCATTTAATGTTCTTGATGAGATTTTTATTAAAAAAAATGTTTAGGAAATGTTTGTGTTCATGAAAATTCTATGAAATTTTAATAAAATCTGGTTTAAGTCAAATGTTTGTATGGAATTTATTGTTTATTGATCTTTTTAAATGATAGGATGTTTTCATATCATTTGGAGCGACCACTCATCATGTGGTGCGACCAATAATACCAAGACCTGTATTCAATTTAAAGTAAAATATAAAATTTCTGTGACTGAAATATTAATCACTGATACTGTATGCTTAAATGAATGGTATTTTTAAAACATTTTTATCAATTTTATGCACTTTACCGGAAAAATAAGTCTGTTAACTACATTTAATAAGGGGACGGTGACATTATAGAACAAAAATATGAGATCATTATTTACAAAAACTCTAAAGAAATGCAACTAATTTGTTACTAATGACTTTATATTATTGAGAAATTGTAAAAAAAACAAATGTAAGCATATTAAGGAAATGAATTAATTTTATGATAAATTACGGTCGCACCACATGACATTTTTTAAGGCCACGGCCAATTCATCTAGATGAAAAAACACTAAAATCAAATAATTGGAAATTTTTATATGATTTTATGTGTACACAACATTCCTAATGTTTGAATAATTATAATAGATATTCTTTCTTTTTGTATTTTAAAATTGGCCTGTTGAAAATCCTTACACGTCATTGACCCACATACTACTCATTATTTAATGGAAATAATATATTATTTATTCACATGCTCATCTTACTAAGAGAAATTGAAAGCCTTACCCTCACACGACCAGTCTCAGACCGAGCTACTATGATGGTGATGTCATACACCTTCATGATGACCAGGCCGACATACGACACCCTGAGGCTTCCCCTGTTCTCATTCTGGGCGAGGATCTCAAAGGCTGGGTGATCACCCTTTCCACAGTTTTTAGCGATGACATACGTGCAGGTGCCCATGAAGTTGAAGTGCCGTCCGTCGAAGGTCCGGTAGTGAGGATCCCCCATGGCCCAGCAGGTACCAGGCTTTTTCACTACTGGCTTGGGGACACAGGAGGCATATTTTCCCTGGACCTCACAAACCTCATCGGCACTGCAGGTGATACTGCTGCAGGACAAAGATCCACTTCCTAGAGGGTTTAGGAATATAAAAGAACATTGAAAAATATTTATCTTCTGTTTATCATATCTGTTTGGAACGAGCAGATTTTTTATTTTCATACAGTAAACAGCTATAATATGTGCTCCTTACCTGGCTGTATACATTGTGCTGGGGCACCATAACCATTCATCTGGCTGACTCCTATACTGTAGAGAGCAAAGCGGGAACCAGAGCTGGTCACTGTGTGTCTCTGGTTGCCGGGGGAGAGTTTGTAGGTCATCTCCGCCCAAGAGAATTCTGTTCCTGCAACCTGTTTCCACTGCACATTACGAGGCAGGTTCGTACCATCAAATCGCAGCTCGGCCATTGCATTAGTCTGTGCCACAATCAGGGCTTTGTTGTCAAAGCCGTCCTGAGCATGAAGTGAGTAAGAGCTGCAGAAATGGTCTGTGGACAGGATCATCATCAAGAAAGGGTCGTAGAATTGAAACCAGCCGTACCTGACGCCGTTGAAGAGAAAGAGGACTTGAATGCCGTGATCGGCCTTAATGGACAGTGTTGCTGGATTGTGGGACATGATCTCCCTCATCTGCCCCCTGCTCAGGGTGAAAACATCTTGGCGGTTGCCATTTTGGATGGTGACTCGGGTGGGCTGGGAGGCCTGGATGTAAACGCTATCTACTCTCTTCTGCAAGCTCATGGGAGGAACCATGAAGCTGGATCCCCAGCTGCTCACTGGCAGCAGCTGCTCGTAAACATGGTTACATTTCGAGAAGCGCATGGTGCAAGTGTGACCCGTGAAAACAGCGACAGGGTGCTGCGAGGCGATTCTGGTGCCGGAAAGATCAGACCTGCTCTGGATCTGCACACTCTCATACGGCTTTAGATCTATAACCATGTGACTGCCACTTCTATAAGTACGATGCTGGTACCAGATTGAGCCCTTTGGGAAAATCTCTACTCTGTTGCTCTCTTTTCCATTTGTCACAGCGAACTCTTTGTAGGTGCCGTAGGGAGACCTTGCAGGTGTAAAGATGAAATATTCTTTACCCCAGTCAGTGATGGGATACACCACAGAGGTGTCTGCTGTGTACAACTTGTAGTTGAAGGAGGTCACAGTCACATCTGCCGAGGCTTGAATGCGCACCGTGTTAGGAGACTTGGTGGTGCCATACATCTCGACCTTGTTTGGGAGAGTGATGGTGACCCCTTCTCCAGCATTGAGAGTTTTTTCTTGCTTGAATTTTAAGGGAGACACTTCCACTGTCACTTTAGTATTTGCCTGAACAGCGGTGATGTAGAGCTGAATGCGAGGAGTGTCGTAATTTGGAGCATAATTTTGCATGAATGACAGAGCGAACTCCCTGCCTGTCCATCCAGCGCTCGATGGACCTGAAAAGAAAACACACGTCAAAAGAAGAGCTCTTATTAATTTACCCAAAATTATGCAGTCAGCCACAAAACTGTGTTTAAAAATTCTCGCATTAAAAAAAGAAAACGTCAAAAAATAAAAAAGCATTAGGAAATGAATGAGACTATTTGTGCTAAAGCAATCAAAGGATTCTCAGACTGGCAATACAAACTTGGCTCGAGACAACTTGAATCACATGCAGCGCACAAAGAAACAATGTGACACCAAAGAGTAAGTGACTGAAAAATACCTTCATTTCAAAGTTAAAAAGCAGAGATGAATGCTGCCCTGTAATGGATGGATTGCTTTTTTTTTTTGATAACCATTGTGAGAGATTTAGACTGAGGAGTAGTCACTTGACTGCTTCTCGGCAGCACTAAATAAGTCACTTTTGCAGACAATATAATTGCATAATGGAAATATTATCAATATCTGTGCCTATTCTGTGAAAAGAACATTTTCTGTGCTCAGTCAGGGCCTGCGGGATTTAGATTACACTCCTGTTTCAGCTATTCAATATAATGGTTGCGACTCAATAGCAGCTGAAGGTAAATGCTATTCCCAACAAAAACAAATTTCAATTTAGATGGCTATCCTTTATGTGCTGCACTCTCAAACGCTTCACCCGTTTAACATTCTGCTTCATTCACACGAGCACCTGGTATGGCTGCACAACAATGCTCCACTGATGGGGTTGACAACCCGGATTAATTTCCTCAAATTGAGCGATCACTTGGCTGCACGTCACGCCGGGGAATTCGGAGCCAAGGTTTGAGGCGCGCTGCAGTGATTGATTAACTAAGCTCAGTTCACGTTTAGTCAGGTTTAATAGCCGTTAATGGTGGGGCTGGAGTTTTAATAGATATTTAAAAATATATATAGATTTGTTCATCACTGCTGCATTTGTTCAGACAAACTGGAAAGAAGATAGGCACAGATACATCACATATATTCTGCCACAGTGCAAAAAGAAAAATCCTGAATATGACAAAATATACTTACAGCTGAGTAAAGCCCCCAAGGCACAAAGCAGCAGCAGAGTACCCATGGCTGAAAGACAAATTTTAGTTTTAGTTACTGAAATATAAAAAAATGTGATTAATATGAATACGACAGTTTGACCAAAAGATCCACATACCTGCTATGAGTGAGGTGACGATTTTTTTACACTCTCACCCTTTTATATGTTCTGACGGTCAAAACTCAGCCAATAAAAATCATTAAATCCCAACGGCAATCAGTTAAGAAAACCCTTCCTCTAAAACAAATTAAGGCAGAACTTGGCAATGACATAGGTCCTGCTGGATGTTGACATGGGTGTGAGGTCTAATACCAACCACGGCATGTGATAATCTTTTCCCCAAATAACACACCCAGTCAGATGCTCATCCTGTCGTCCCTGTGTTATTGTAGCAATATTTGAGTTTTTGGATACATTTATTTCCAAGTTTTTTAAAAAATATTTAATTGTCCTAAATAGCAGAAATATCAGTTTCTATGTATGACACAGAGGATAAAGGTCATTATAATTTGCCCACACTCTCCTTCATTGTATATCCTGGTGTAACCAAATAATATTATCCATTTTGGACTGGGCAAGGCAAGAATATGATAAGACCAACATCAGAACTTATCTTCAAAGTTAGCCGAGTCTCTGAGAAGACTCGTAGTTTCAGAACAGGGTTGGTTGATCTCACATCACAGCATGGGCAATTTTAAATGTGTGTTTCTGCTCAATTCAAGTACATTTCTTAATATACCCTTAATTTCTTAGCTTTATTTTCGCTCTTTTGCAATTTAGAATTTGTCATTTGTTTTATAACACCTAGGATATACGCCCTACTCAAATCACCTTCGGCCAATGTTTATATTGGGTCTTTAAAACCTGTTCATGTTTGTAATGTTAATGATGTGAACCTTGAAAAAGTAATGGATCACTTCTAGGAACTGATCCATTATAAAATAAAGTGGCTTGTGTGAAATGGGGCAAGTCGTTTTAATGGGGCAGTTTCTGTTGGCTTTGTGCATCACATAAGAATAGCAGAATGTGGAGGGTGCAGTACTCATTTGTATTAAGAGCTAAAGTAAATATAATTTTAATAATAACTCAAATATTGAATTGGTGATTATTATGTACGAAGCCCTTGGGCAGGGCAACAGTAAGCCTGATGAAGTTACTGTATACATACTGTGGATTTTTATTAGGGTGTGCCCTATTTTTTTGTTCAATCATAATCCACATTGACACAATATAACCTTGTTTAAATAAAGGTGTATGGGTCTAACTGATAACAGTGCTGCATTAGAACATATGGGAAGGGTTTGCACACAGTTCAAATGACTACACAATCTTGTTTAAAGGGTTTTTATATTTGAAATAGACATTCAACCAAACACATGAGTCAGGACATTAAAACAATCGGTTATCATCCAGTGACGCGACTGTGGAAGAAGGAAAAATAATTAATTAGTGTCTTATACAGTACATATATTATTGAATACCCATACAGTACTGTTGTTGTGGAGAGGATCACTTACCAGACAGGAAAGTCATGGAGAACCCATAACTCAACTGAACTGTGTGAGTGGAGGTCATTAAAGTTTCCACAGAGACCACACAATTTGCCCGAGTACCAGAGAGGGACTTTGACCATCACCATGGTAACACCAATCTCCATCTCCAACTCGGACTCCATCCCGGTGTCTCTCCTCAAGATCACTATGACATCCGACTTGTCCTGGTTCACACCAGATGACAGGGACACCCCCGATGACGAAGTGTAAGGGAGGGACACAGAGTGTCCGTTTACCTGTGGGATAAAACCGTGAGGTCAGACAATCATTTCTCAATGTTTCAGTTGATGGTTATTAAAATCCTCAGTGGGGTTATACCTTCACTAGTCCTTCCTGTATGACAACTGACAATCCACGCAGGAGGATCTCAAACACAGTGACAAGCCTGGAAGAGCTGCCATCACATTGTCCACGATAAGAGATCAGACTGAACCACTGAGCACTGGCCTCATCGCACAGTGACATCACACTGTAAGATAACCCGGGTTCCAAGTTCAGCTGCTGTCCGCCTAGTGTGGTGATGTGGAGACTGTCCCAGAGTTTACAGACTTCAGGTCTATCATGACAGCCCCAAAAGCCGTCCCTCAGAGGACACTGCTGCCCCGGGTTGCAGCCTGCTGGCTCACATATTACCCCACCCAAAGTGTGACACCAGCATATCTGTGTGCAGTCCTCCGTGTACAGCCTCTCATCCACCTGAGGGGAGAGAAAACAATTTCTGCATGTGAGATTTGATTGCAGATAACATGCTCCCTTGATAACATGCTTAGCATTTAATGTCTGTATGAAGCTTTTAGAGTCACCTTGATATATACATCTTGGTGAACACACCCACTGTAAGGTACCCACTTGTTGCCATCAAACACATTTCCATCGCTGCACTGACAGCCCTCAGAACAGACTGCTGAAGAACCAGGCTGGAGCAGAGCAGGGCATGAATTGGAGCCAGAGTCCACACACACACTCCTGGTCTGCTGCTGTCAGGACACTGGAGAGCTGGGGGCAGAAAATACAAATCATTCAGAATTCATCACATACTTTAAAGCAACTATCATCATGATTCACTTACAGCAAAGCGTGTTCTCTCTCCATGGGTCCACTGGTATTCCTTTAGCATGGCAGGCTGCAGAATATGCTTCCAGCAACAGACAGGAGGTCATGTGCCCTGCCCCAGCACAGACAGCCCTAATGCACATCTCTCTGTAAACATCACGCTCCACACCACTGTTCCAGCAGCGCCTGAATTCTATACTACTGTTCAACAGGAGATCACAGATCATATTTTCATGCGGGGACAGGGTGCACTCGTCACACTCACAAGTGTCACTGCAGTGCTGTCCAAGAGCTACGACTGTCCAGGAGCTCTGCAAACCTTTCAGTGAGACGACCGTCTCTCAGTACCATATCATCGTACTTGTCTCCGTTGAAGTTCCCACAGAGGCCCGAGGCTGCGGCGTCAAATACCTGAGGTACAGTTAGCCTGAGGTACTGGGTAGAGGACAAGTCGATTCCCACCCCAGATGGTGTAATGATAATGAGTCTGTTGCCAACTTGGGATGCTGCAAGTTTTCCATTGTCAAAAGGAACGCTGCGTTCTTCACCATTCACCTTAAATGAAATAGCAGTTTGAGTTTTATAAAGTCTTTGCAGATTTAAAATCGCATTCATACAGATTTAAAAACTTACATGTAATTTCCATAGAGTCTCAGGGTTAACAGACACTTCTAATGACTGCCAATGAAACACCAGTTTGCTTATTGTGAAAATGCCATTACTGTCCTTTTTAAAGCTAAGTAGCAGAGAATAGTCATGTATGGTTTTAGAGGTGAGGGCGGACACTACATAGGTGCAAGCACCGTGGTGAGGAAGAATAACACTGTCTAAGTTGATGTAGCCAAAGTCAGCAAAAACTTTGCAAACACCATGCTGCAAAACAAAGCCATCCTTTGCCAAGCAGCTTTCCATGGAACTGCAGGCCACGTCTCCTGTTACAGCTGCACGTTTGGCAGCTTTTCTCAGAGTAGAAGTGTCCAGCAGGGTAATAATGTCCGTCACGCATGCAGCCACAGTCAGAAAGCAGCACACATTGGCCATCGCTCAGGACATAGCCAGGGTCACACTGGCAACCCTCCTCACAACCGCCACTGCAGTTTGCTGGAGAGGACAGCTCAGCACATACAACGGGACACCGAGGTCCACACAGCTCATAGTGGCTATTCTTAGGGCAGGACATTTATAGGACGTCTCATTATTTTACTCTTATTTGTTCTCCACAAGGATTGCAGGTGCACATCAAAAAGTAACCTCGGTCAGTATCATAGGACATAAAACATGTATTATTATCATCTTCATAAATACCAGGGAAGGGAAGACAAAGCAGATAGAAAAAACGATTTTTATTTTTACCAAACACAATCATTGTACTTCGATCCTACAGACATTTTCTCCATACACCCACCCATGCTGTTTAACTGTCAATCCCACTGACTCTAATGGTATAAATGTATAATTGTATGACAGTGCAGAGACTGAAAACTGAATCTATGTGGCTAAAGCGTGAAATGTGTTGTTCACCTTCCACCTATAATAAAAACACTGATGGAAGGTCAAATTAGAGGCAAATAATAAATTAACTTCATGTTCAAAAAAAAAAAAAGGGTCATAATTAGCTATACAATTAAACTTTTATGTGTGTGGTGCTTTCCAGGTTTCTTCTGTCATTCCCATTTTTATTGTTAAGATGTTATTGATTTTCTTTTTTTTGCATTTCCCTTCGCACCAAGTTCAATGTTTGCTGTCGTGCATAGACTGTTCGTAAAAGCCTGAATAATCAATAAAGAATAAGTGAGCCCTTGTGTACTTTTCTCAGTGGTAGTGCTCTGAACCAAGACAGAGAAACATTCAAATTAAATCAGCTTTGAAGTGTTTGCTGTGATAACCAATAAAAAAGTAACTTGTACTCACCACAGAAAGTGTCACTCCTCCAGTGTCTGATGGGCACCTGAGCTGCTTGGCAAGCAGCAGCATAAGATGCAATGGAATTGCAGAGTGCTGAATAGTGTCCAGCAAAAGAGCAGGAATCCACCACACAGCTGTGGAAGTAAGGCTGGGGGTTTAACACTGTGGCACATTCTGCAAACGGCCCGAGCTTATTCAACAACACGCCACAAAAAACACTGCCTTCAAAAAGCTTCTGTGCCTCAACAGGACAATGCTTCAGGGCAGACGAACAGTTGGACCTACAGGTCTCTGCTCCAGGAGACCTCCAGCTGTGGGCAAGCTCTTCAGTGGACATCATTTGCTCGTCCTGAGGGTCACTGTTTGCATTCCCACAAAGCCCAGAGACGGAGGAGCCATAACTGCTGGGGAGGATAATCATTAGCGTGCCGCTGTTATAGATAATCAGCTGTAATCCCACATCAGTGTGAATGATGAGCAATGTAGGTGTTCGGTGGGCATTTACATGGCCCGTCTGGTGAGAGTACGGCAAGGGTTTATACAGTCTGTCCATCTAAAAATGAAAAATAGGACACATGAGCATAAAGTGCAGTTGTTAATTTTAAAGACGGTTAATACAACCTTGCAGTATACTCACCAAAACCTTTGCTGGGTCGTCTTTTCTTACCACAACTTCCAAACCATAGATTGAGAGGGTTAAAGTTTGACTATGAAAAAGCCTTTTGTGACAACTTGCATCAGAGATCGTGATACTGAATGGTGTTAGTCCAGTCGGGTTGGAGCTAGTTTGAACTAATAAGTATTCACAACTGTCTCTGAAGTCAAATTTATGTCCATCAAAGGGTGTAAAATGCAGCCCGGTAACAATGGTACAGTTCTGGGGGTTTTCCGGTTGACACACCCGTAATGAAGCTGCTTGCAGACCATTCCTCCTGGGCACTGGGCCGGGCGGCAGTGGACCTCTCCAGTAGCTGGTCCACAAATACAGAGTTGACCCCAGTTGTCTGGAATCCAGAAAGTTGCATTGAGGCTGTAGTATTTGCCTCTAGAGTCTGTGCAGCCACACTGGTGTGAACGCACACAGCCCTGTGGACTCCTGAGGAAGCCAGGGTCACAGAAGCAGCCCTGAACACAGGCCTCATGACAGACAGTGGCATTCAATTCACAGGATGGAGGACAGGCTGAGCCACAGGTCCTGTAGTGGCTGTTTGGAGGACAGTGCACATCTGAAATGATTTATTTGAAGGTTATTAAAATATTTTAGCTGAACAGTATCCCAAATTTGAACTGCATTATCGTGCACTCTTCAAAGAGACTGCTTACCAGCTGTGATGCCATCGTAGTATCCATCTCTGGATTCCTCGCACACTAAGGTATATGCATTTATGGCCTGGTCAACATCTTCTGACAGTCTGTCACCCATGTAGTCGACTACACAACTTTCATAGAAGGAATTGGGATTGACATGACTATGACAGCGGGCCAATGGACCCTTCTGATCTATGATCTCTGCACACAGTCAGTGACTGGAGACGTCAGACATAGTTTCTGCTGGTAAAGTAATTTCATCGAGTTTCTGCTCCCAACCAGTGCAACAGTTAAGGTCACCATCAAAGAGCTTGCACGCCTGAGCAAGCGCCACACTTGTCTTAATGGGAAGGGAACCAGGTGTGGCTGCAGGATACTCATCCTGAATAGCACCATTAAAATTTCCACAGAGGCCACACCCTTTGCCCTTGTAGCGTGGATGCAGTGTAACAACAAGTTTGAAGTTACCCCCAAAGACTACGTGCAAACCAGCAAGTCCGTTTTCAGGAGAGTTTTGCCTTCGGTGTAAGAGACCTGGATTTTACCCTGCAGCAGATTAACAGGAATGTAAGGCACCAGACCATTAACCTGAAAATAAAAGGGAATACTAATAAGTTTTAGTTCTACAATCGGTACCGCAGTTCTAAGTTTCATTATAAAACAGATATTTACTTATATGTAAAATCTATATTATCATAAAAGAAAAACATATGCACAAGGTGAAGCAAAGAAATATCCAACTATGTGATCAATGCACACTACAAGCCAAAAATAAAAAGATTATGGGAATTCACTTTTATACATGAACTCAAAGCTATTGAGTTCCTCCCGCTCAGGATCTTACCCTTTTCACCACTGAGCTTAATGATGAACCAGTAAGCTTTTACAGTCACCACCTGTGTGGAGGATGCGACTCCACTGCCTGTGCACTTATTCTTCTTTGAAACACTGAAGGGCGTCAGAACACCTGCTGACCTTTTGCTGGCTGTGAACACATAGGTGCAGGTGCCCTCGAAGTCATAGCTGAGCCCATCGAAGGTGTGGTAGTGCTGCCCTCCCCAGGACCAACACAGACCCTGATGGCTCTTACACACAGGCACGCCCTCGCTCAGGGAGCATTTCTCTGTTTCATCACATTTTCCCCTCACAGGGATCTGGGATCTGCGCTGTATCAAAGATAAATATCAAATTTTAACTACACACAGTAATAATACACGAGCAGGCAGATAAGGATTTAAAAATGGTTCTTCAGTTTAAATACCATTCTTGTGGCATCCCATGATTCCATGGAGAACTGTACAACTGTGCAGTGGAGGACAGGAGTATTTCTCACAGACGAGAGGAGGCCCGCAGGTGCAGTTAACAGTGCAGTTTTGGAGAAGTTTGCTCTCAGAGGCCTGAAAAAAGGAACAAAATTTGAATAAGTGAATCAAAGAAGGTAAAATATATTTAAATAAGATTCCCTAACACTGTAAAAGAATGTATTAATCCATATAACGGTGTAAGACAGGATGAGGCAGCAAAACAAAGTTGAATTCTGACCTTAAACCTTGTTCCGTTCTGGACACAGCCACACTGCTCAGCTGGTACAAATCAAAAAAGTGATGAGTGTCACACATGCAACCTTCCTCACAGTCTCTGGGGCACTGCACTGCCACGCTAATCTCAGGGCACAATGAGGAGCAAACATTGGCACATTGGCTGTAGTGGCTGAACTGAGGACATTGATAAGCTGAAAAATAAAATGAGTGAAATTAAGTGTTCAGTATTTATGGTATTCATTCAATTAAAACGAAAGAACCAAGCTGATGAGACTTACCACAGCCTGTAGTGTTTGTCCAGAGGTCAGTCATCCCTCCTGCTTCCTTACATGCTGCATCATAAACCCACAGTGTCTCACACAGGGCCCTGTGCTGCCCCTTCGCAAGACAAAGTATCTTCATGCAGAGTGAGTAGTAATTCTGTGGATCCACTAAATGGTGACAAGAGGAGAATGGTCCCCTTGGGTGGGTGAGGAGGCCACAGTACAGGTCAGAGCTATACTCTGGCATAGGGGTCTGGCAGAGTTGACAGCTGCTGTTACATGTGTCGCTGCAGGAGGATTCATTAGACAACTTCCAAGATGGCCCAAAAATGTCAGGATCTGAGATCACAGTGCCATTGGGTAGCTGCAGGTCATCTAAGGGATTATCATTGTAGTTTCCACAAAGACCACAGGTAGACTGGTGGTAAATGGCAGGGCTCTTGACCTGAATGTGGCCTCGTAGGTCTGAAATAAGCTCGACTGACTGTGGGGTCTTGATGATGATCCAACCATTCCTCTGACGTACAGTGACATTGTTCTGGGTGAATGGCAGATTCTCATACACTCCGTTTACCTGGCAGAAATAGTTTTAAACATCAAACAATAAGCTGAAAAAGATAATTGATGATAAACAGTAAGTCAAATTGAAATGATTCCACAAATTACCTGAATCTTTCCAGGAAAAACTGTTGAGGCCTCAAAATACATTGTATTGACTTGCAGATTGATCTGCCTGCCTTCAAGGTGGTTGCCATGTGCAGTGATAACAACAGGCTTCACATCCAGGTTCTTTAGAGAGCATATCTGAACCAGAGTGTAGTTACATGAACCCTGAAATTCAAATGCCCGTCCATCAAACGTGGTGTATTTGGAGCAGTCAACAGAGCAGTGTGCCACTTTGGGTTTGGGGTGGCAACCTTGAACTCCCCTAATAAGCTTACACTCTTCATCCTCTCCACAGGAGACATTATGACAAGTCATGTTTCCCCCAGCATGACATAAACAGCTTTGTCTGCATGTAGACACCTCTTGTCCTGCCCTGAGGTACTCTCCATTGTGAAGGCAGCCACAGTTTTCTGGGTAGACACACAGGCTGCCACTGTGAACTAACCCTGCATCACAGAGACATTTCTCCCCAGTGTTGGGAGGCATCTCTACCGTGTTATTCTTCCAGCCGAGGCAGAGGTGAACAGAGGCAGAGCTTGTGTTGTAACTGGTACCGGAGGGACAGGACAGGACTGTGGAGATACAGAGAGAAACTGGTTACTAAGGGCAGAAAGACAGAGACATGCTGTAAAGGTAACGGTTGACCAGTGATGTATTAGTACCATCTAGTGGTCTGATAGTATCTTAAAAGGTTGAGGCCTCCCTACCAATGAGTCACAGCACACTGATTCTAAAATTATAACAAGACTTTTAACTTGCAATAAATACACAAGGGAACAAATCGGATCTGGAAGCAAATAATCACTATTCAGTTTCCTCATGTTGGATGATCAATATCAACAATCTGAGCATGATGAAATGTGTGCTTGCACAGGCCTTCTGCAAACTCTCCATATTTCATTTGGTGTGTGATGATGCTGAACTTCAAAGAGCACACAGTTACAACTGTGGAGGATATTAATTCAATTCACTGGCACAACAGAGCTGGGAGTAAATTAATACTCACAGCAGAATCCAGGGCTGCTCCAGGTGTAAACTGTAGCCTTGTGGGAAAGACAGAGAGCCGTATACTCTGCCAGGGAGTGACACAGTGCAGGCTGGAGACCTCCATGAAGACACAAGTCACTGACGCAGCGCTTGTAAAAGCTGGAGGGGTCCACTTTGGCATGACAGTGTCTGAATGGTCCATTAACCTGCAGAATTTTCCCGCAGGCGTCCGGTTCAGAGAAGCGGGCCAAACGCTCAGATGAACAATTCGGACAACTTCCTCCTAGACAGCCCTCCACACACACACCATGGATTCTGCCCACTTATCCAAGCTTTACCAAAATGCTCCTGCGTCCCATTTGCTGCGAGGTCGTCGGCTGGATCGGAGTTGAAGTTTCCACACAGTCCACAAGTTGAATTCACATATTTATGGGAGAGGCTAATGCTGACTATTCCCTCTATACTGAGACTAAATTCAAAGCCCGTGTCTGTGTAGATGTAAGTGTGAAGCCCCAGAGAGAAAACCAGCACAGTAGAGTTAAAATGATATGGGATGTTCCTCTTGACACCATCAACCTGTAGGGGGGGCCAACATTACATTTGAAAGTCAGCAAAGTGTAACACACTTTCAAAAAAAACTCTGCCAACTTTGCTTTAATTGTTAGATTATTTGAGACCTATTGCAATGTCAAACCTGCTTTTGGTGACATGAAATTTTAGAAAATAGGTAAGAAATAAACAGCAACACAATGATTACAGCACTTACCTCAATGTTCTCAGTGTTTTTGCTGTTCAGCTTCACCAGCACACCGCTCACATTTACGAACACATGACGTTCTGACTCTAGGTGTCCATCTGTCTGCACATGAACTTCAATGGCATCCAGTCCTCGTTTCCGTCCACATATGCCCAGCAACTGGTACTGACAGGTGCCGTGCAAATCATAGTCATGGTGGTCAAAGGTGATCACACGATGTCCGGTGTACACGCAAGTCTTCTGCGAGAGGGGGACACAGGTTCTGACTCCATCTTGAAGACCGCAGTATTCATCAGGGCCACATGAATCTGAATGGCACCGCATCTGGGGGGTGTGGGGGGTGTGGGGGTAACAGACACACTGTTCAGTGCACCCCTTATCAGCCCAGAAGGTCTGGTTGCTGTGGTAAGTGGTGCCGTTGGGAGTGCAGCCACACTGGGACAAGGGGACACAGGCATCACCTTCCTGGACAAACCCGGAGTTGCACTGGCAGGTCTGCACGCAGGCCAGGGTGCAGGGGTTTGAGGCGGATGGGTTCTCACAGGTGGCGGGGCAGGCTGTGCCACAGGACTCATAATGGCTGTTCGGTGGGCAGGACAAAGCTGATAGGAGACAAGAATAACCAAAAAAAAAACATGGTGAAGAAACTGCATATATTTTAACACAAGCAGCTGCTGGGGCGTTAAATATAATAGGTGAGATTAGGTATAATTAAAACAGTGGTATTTAGTCATGTGAAAGAATATCTGCATGTAAAAATAAAAACATACAAGACACCTGAAACAAATTATTTATGTGTTGACTTGTATGACATTTTAAAATAGTTTAAATTTCATAACTTAGCTTCACAGTAAGAACAATGTGCTTACGACAGAAGGTGCTGTTCCTCCACTCTGCGATCTGGATCTGAGCGTTGCGGCAGGAAGCAGCGAAGGCCTCCAAGCTCAGGCAGAGGGTCTTCTGAGTGTCATTACTGGAGCACAGGTCAAATATGCCAACTCCTATGGAGATGTTAGTGTAGTTTACAACTTCCAAGCACATGTGGAAAGGACTCTGTGGTGACCAAATGCACTCGTGCAGAGAGATCCATTGACTGGTAACATTTTCCAGACGAAGCTGGTCAGCAGAGCAGCGTGGGCATGCAGCTCCGCAATCTGCTTCACACCGAGTGTCCTGATCAGGAACTCTCCAACTCCAGCCAAAGGCGGTAGCATCAACTACCTCGCCCTGTGGGGTCCTGAGGTCATCCTCTTTGATGCCATTGTTATTCCCACACATGCCCCATACCTCAGCTGCACTAGAAAGGAGGATGGTGGCAGTATGAGACCAGTCATACTTAATTTGGATTACCCGATTGGTATCCACGACAACAAAAATGCCAGTATGATTGATCCTTGTCCGTCCAAACTGTAGAGTCACAGGAAGTCGCTTTTTCTCTCCATTTATCTGTTAAGAGCACAAACATGTTGTATTCTATTACTTCAGATTGAATTCTACCTTCATATTTGTGGAAAACTTTCCAACTTCAGTGCATCTACTTTACCAAAAACCTACATACAACTATTGCACGTTTCTATAGTTAAATGATATATTGAAGAAATGATAAACTGACAGACTCCAAATTCAAACTTACCCAAATATAGCCTTTTTCCCCTCTGTAGATAGTAATATTGTCTTGACCCACTTTGGCATGAATAGCTTCAAGAGAGGACCCGTTGTGCGTCTTGTCTTTCTGCATCCAAACCCAAACTGAGTTATTCTGACTGGTGTCATTCAGCGTATGGACTAGGGTGTAGGTACAGTTTCCTTGGAATTCAAATGCCTTCCCATCAAAAGCGTAGAAGTGGGTGCCTTCATGCACCCAACACTGGGTTTGCTGAGGTTGGCTCTGGTTAGCACAAGTCTGTCCATTCTCACAGATTTTATAATCATTATCTGAAACAAATAAAAGTGAAATAAGTATATTACTGTCAGTTTAGGACAAATGAGCTGGAAATGTCTGCAGACAATAAGCACATATAAAACTGCTGCTGTAAATAAATGAAGTTGGAAAAAAAAGTTGCTGCATCATCATTTGTGACTGACAAGAGGTGCAATCATTCTAAGGGCCTCCAGGCAGACAGGTTCAAGATGACAGGACAGTGCAAGAAATAACTAATTTGTGGTGTGTATGAGGTGCAAAAAAAAAAAAAAACGCCTTTACAGTAAATCAAAGTCTCTTAAAATTGTATAATATGAGGCTAGTGTGTTGCATGGTGCCGCTGAATGAAAACAGTTAGCCTGTGAGGAAATGTCACCCAACCCGGCAGAACCAGCTGGGCCTACCTTTCCTTGCACAACCCCAGGTATTGTTAAGGGTGCAGCTCTCTCCCTCGGGGCAAGAGGCTGGCTCACAGCGCACGGTCGAATTGGCAGAGCAGTTACACTTCTCGGAGCATCCCTCAGACCATAATATCTCCCCAATCTGGAGAAAACAGTGACTCACAGCTGGTGCGTCTTATCCAGCTATTCTCTAAACACCAAGCAAAACAACAAGCACCCAGTATAACACAAAGGCCTGTGATTAGTCATGTGTCACGCATTTAGGCGAGGCATACATTTGGCCGAGACATTAATGAGTCACATTAACGGTGCATGGATTAACCAAAATTATATCACATGTTTGTAACTGAATGTGCAGTGAGGGTCACATGTAAATGTGTCAGCACGCCCTCGGGGCAGCAACCGATTTATCAGACGTCAAACAAAGCAGCAATATTCAGGTCAGATCTCACCCCAAGTATTTAGTGTCACTGCATTAAGAGGGAAATCATACATTCATTATCATGATAAAAGGGAAAATGTACATACAAGTTAGTATAAGCCAAGTAATGTATAGCTACTTACCTCATAGTCGTGCCCATGATAGAAACAGCCACATTGCTCAGGTTTGATGCAGTCATTTCCATTCTGCATGTATCCAGACTCACACTGACATCCCTCATAACAGGGCCACGGACAGTGGATATCAGATGAAATACCACAGGACTCAGGGCATGCACTGACACATATACTGTAGTGAGAGTTTTCAGGGCATGAGAGTGCTGTAGGAGGAAAGAAAAAAGTTTAGATACTGTGCAGAGTGCATCTAGTCTTACATCAATCTTCCAACTTCATGGTATGGGGCTTGCCAAAGTTCTACTAGTACAACAAAAGCATGTGTGCAGACCTGTGATTTACTGGCACATCACCAAACTAATGAAACAACATGTGTAGAGTCAAGATTAATGATACTCACAGCACTTCTCACTCCTCCATGGTTTGACTTCAGCTCCTGCCCCTTGGCACGCAAAAGTGTATTCGCTCAGACTCCTGCAAAACAATTCTTCATTCCCATTAGAAATACACAAGTCATTCACACAGTTTTGAGAGAAGGGCTCTGGGTCCACAGCAGAGTGGCATCCACCAAATGAGCCTGCAGGAGAAAGCAGCGTGCCACAGATGTTATCAGATGCAAATTCAGCTGCCCTGGTACAGTTGCATGCTGAAGAGAAGTCACATTCTTCAGAGCAGTTAGTTCCATGAGGGGAAAGTGACCGGGAAGAAGCAAACAGGGAAATATTTAGTGCATGGCTGCCATTCGGACTCAGTTTCTCTTCTGTAGCAACAGCACTGAAGTTTCCACACAAGCCACAAATGTTTCTATGAGAGGCAGGAAATACTACTTGTATCAGGTGAGGCCCTCCATAATTGACAATGTAGTGGAAAATTGCACTGAACAGTGTCTAAGGTAGTGGAAATCCCCCTGACCAGGTGTCTCACTGCTGTGATACTGTCTACCTGACAGGATGGAACCCTTATTTGGCGGTGTCTCACTGCTGTGACCTTGATAAACAGGGTGCATGCCCTTATTTGGTGATGTTTTCTTCGAACTGCTACAGCGGACGGACAGACACAGATGATGATCTCATGTCTTTCAGGTCTTTTTTTCAGATTATGTTTTATGTAACGCCTCTTTGTATGAGTTCTGGCTTTTGTGAACTTGTGGCCAGTTCCATTTTGAGCACCCGTGCTTGTTGTGTAACCTCTGCAGAGTTTACTATTAAAAAGACTCAAAGGCAACTCCAGTCTGAGAATTTCATTATTTCAAATCTCAAGATGAATTTCCATCACAACAACAACCCCAGTGTCGACAACAACTCGAGTCAGCAGGCCAGAATGTAGTATTTTTACATGATCCAGTTGGACAGGAAGACTCCGCAGAGCACCGTCGATCTGAAAATTTAAATGTTATAGTCACAAACAAGTCACAGAAAGAAGAATGTGTTTGTAAATGTGCAATTCCTTACTTTTACTTTGCCTAAATGCTCCATCTCCAATGATAGGTTTACTCCATGGACCCTCAGGTGCAGCTCTCCTTTCTGAAGAGCAACAACTGGTTCAGATCCTTCCTCATCACAAACCTGGGAGAGAACATAACTGCAGTTTCCCATATTAAAGTCAAAGTTTTGTCCATCGTAGTTCCTGAAGTGTCTTCCACCCATGACTGTGCATTTAACAGGCTGTGATGCGTGACATGCCCTGTAACCCTCTTGGATGCCACATTTTGTTCCATTTGGACACGTGCTGTTGGCGCACTGCACCTTGTTGTGGCCCACACAGACACAGTGCAGCTGACAGCGCTCATCAGGGAGGAAGTTCTCATGAATTTCATGGTAGATTCCATTGTAAATGCAGCCACACTCAGAGTCGGGTACACATTTGCCACCACTATGGAAAAACCCAGGTCTGCAGAAACAGCCCTCTTTGCATGTCTCTGCTAGAGGACTTGGGTTTTCGACACAGTCAGAGATGTGACTGGAGCACAGTTGATATTCACTGTTAGGTGGACAGGTGAGATCTGAGGAGAAAGAAAAGAATAATTGTATTTTTCCAACTTAGTACACATTTAATATTAGGAAAACATTGTCTTTCAAAATGTTACTTACTACAAAAGTCGGAGGCCCTCCATTCATCCACTACAGCGCCCGTTTCTTGACACACAGCCACATAACTGGACAGAATTTGGCACAGTGTCGTCTGGTTACCATAACAGAGATCATCATAGAAATCTTGTGGATCTACGGTTTTATGGCAGCTCTGAAACTCTCCCTCTGAATCCAGTAACCTTCCACAGAAATCCTCTCCCTGATAAAGAGCCATATTGTGTGAATTGCAAACTGTGGTGTTATTAGGCACAGTCACACATTCACTGCTGGTTTGCCAGTGTGCAATGGCCTGAGAGATATCAGAATCATCATCAGATCGTCTTCTGGATTAGCATTAAAGTTCCCACACAGGCCACAGAGGGTGCCAGAGTAGATTCTTGGCATTTGAACAGTCAGGACGTCGGGGCTGTATGGCACAACAACACCAAAATCTGTCTGTATGCGCTTTGAGAGTCCAGTCATGAAGAGCTTTACTTTGCCTCGGCTCAACACAGATGGTAGACGAAGCAGCAGACCGTTAACCTGAAATGAGGGGAGGAGGGTTTACACTGCAAGTAGAGAAAAATAAATTAAAAAAGGAGTTTGTCTAGAAGTTCTGCTGCAAACAAATAAACATACCATAACTCGGTTACTCTAGTCATTTGACACCTCAATAGAATAACCAGAGATGACCATTTTAACACGTCGAAAGGAAACATTGGTAGCATCCATCATCTGGTTCTGCACCTCCATGTGGAAGTCTTTAAAGTCTCCCCAACTGGGACAGTGAGAAGTGAGCAGGTAACTGCAGTTTCCATAGACGTCAAACTTGTGACCATCAAAGGTGGTGTAGTGAGGGTCTCCTTTGGCTATGCACACCCCAGGCTCGTCCATGTGACAGTCCAACACTCCAACACTCAGAACCTTGCACGCTTCCCCATTCCTGCAATGAGACTGAGCACACGTAATCTTCTTGGAGTTGGGCTGGCAGACACACGTCTCCTGACACTGCTCATCCACCCAGAAGTTCTCCTTGGGGAGATAGTAGGAACCTTGGTGAAGACAGCCACACTTGCGGTGTGGGACACACTCCCCACCACTTAGTAAATATCCCGTTGCACTGGCTTGACTCCACACAAGGCAGAGTGCAATTACGATGGGCCTCTGGGTTACCGCAGGTGGCAGGGCAGGAAGAACCACAGAGCTCATAGTGGCTGTTCATAGGACATGCCATGGCTGTGGAAGGAAACACTCAAGTTGTTTAATTTTTTAACAATAACAAAGTGTTTTATAAAAATAAAGAAAATGTTTTAGACTCACGGCACTTTCCGATGGTTCTCCAGTTTCGGACTGTGGCCCCAAGCCTCTGGCAGATGTTGGCATAGACCGCCAAGACCTTGCACATAGAAGATGCCGCCTCACTGACACACAGGCTGTTTACATAACTAGTAAGAAATGGCTCAGGGTCAATATATGATTGACAAACTGCGAAAGGCCCAGCACCTTTCTGTAGCAGAGGGCAACAACTATCAAAAGAGTTGCCTTTAGTGCCAGGAATACGTTTGGTTTGGCTTCGAGTACAAACTGGACATGAGACACCACCACGGCAATCCTCATTACAGGACCCTGCACCACTGTTCACCACCCAAGGAAGATGAGGATTCACAGTCTGGGTCTCAGTGCTATTAGAGGCATCGGTGGAGCTATGACATGTGGCATTTCCACACAGGCTGCACACAGCTCCATACAGCTCAGGGCCGACTCCAACCTGAAGATGGTGCTTCCAGTCATACTGCAGAGCATATTTTGGTTTTCGAAGGAGAACAGAATGGTTCACCATCTTTGATAAAGCACTTCTGTTTGTGACCACAGTGCACCTCTTCACAAGATGCTGCAGCTGAAATGGAAAAAAAAGAAAGAGACGTTCTCATCTACAGGTTAGTGTTCCAACAGTTTAACACAGTGATCAAATGTTCCGGCAGTTAATGATACAAAGTGGCTCAATGCATACTTTTCTCACACATTGCAGAATGTAGTCTGTTCATGGCGCTCAGATAACGGCCCACTTCTGTGTCTGCTTGAGGAGGACGGAGCGGTGCACTATCAGACTGATGAGTGATGTGGGCCTTCTGGGAGAATTTAACGCCAGACTTCAAATCTCCTGAGTGAGCATTGTTATCTTCCTGCTGAGTCACATCACTGGAATCAAATATAGGTACAGACAGGCAGATATCCTCCGCAGAAGGCAGCACAGTAAGAGTTGAACACCTCTGTCCACTGTCATGACTGAAGTAAATAAGCTGAAGAGCATTGTCACTAGCAATGTGGATTTGATCTGAGGTCACAAATGGGATGACCTTCATAACGCCACCAACAAGAGAGACATTCTTGTGTCCGGTGCTGCTGGTGACGTTCAGATCAGAGTTAATAGGAGCTATTGCCAAGAGGAAACTAGAACGAATTCCTGTGTTTACAAAAGGGAAGGAAAATGTAATCCAAACTCCACTGAGAGACGGGTTTCAGCTCAGCAAAGCCATACAAACTATACCCAGCTGTTTGTTTGGAGCAGGTTAAACCAACTACAACACCTACAGCTTGTTGGGAATTTAACTCCGAGCCAGAAAGGCTGGTGTTGCTCTCGATGTAAACGCTCTGCAGCGCCCCCATGTTAAACTTAAGGACACTACCACTGGGGTACATATTGCCATTAAAGAGAGCATCCCCGGAGAGGAGCATGTTCACTGGTGTGTCATGGTCTGCGCTGGTGATCACCATCTGGCTGACAGCAGTCTGGTTAGGGAAGTGAGGAGTGACGGGATAGTAGCGCGTCCCCCAGGAGGACACGTCATGGAGAAAGCTGTGGTCACAGCCAGTGTGTGTGCAGAATGAGGCGAGGACTGTCACAGGCTTTGTAGACATCACACTGAGGAGACTGGAGGAGCGATCACTGGCAATTCCCACAGACGATGGCAGGTGAACAGTCTTCGACTGGCTGGCAGAGAGGAAGATGCGCTGCGTGAAGCTGGTCTCCAGAACCTTCACGGGGACGATGGTCCAAACACCAGTGGCTGTGACCGTCACTTGATGGTTAACATTTGCTGCTGGGTCATTGTGAGGGGGAAACATCATCAGAAACGTCCGACCAGGACTGGCCCCACATAGGCCTGCAGAGGAGAATAAATAAATAAAATCTTAAATTCAACATAGACATTGTGTTTCTGCAGGAAAAGTGCATTTGAAGTAAACAAATTATTTTATGACAGTTAACACACTGCACAATGAGGAAGTGTCCCAGTGAGCACAGTTACACTACTTGTGTAACAGAGATAAGACGGCGGTGTCAGATTTCAACAAGCTCAGCAGCCAATGGAGGACACAGTTCCTGGTTCCTGACTGAGTACACCTGTGTTAACGTGCACACTCACTCAGGCAGTTTCCATGATAACAAGGATCTTGGTGTGTGAGCAGTGACAGACCAGCAGAGACAATCCTAAACAACAGCCCAGTTCAATGTAAGTTTACCTTTCGGCCTATGTATGTGTTGGGAGTTATCTGCATAGGAATATTGCTTACTTTCTGTCAGGTTGATTTTTAAACACAAGTTTACATTGTCGTCATTGTAAACAGTGGTAAAAGTTACAATTTAAATATATATATATATATATAAGAGGATTGTGTACTTTAAGCAAATATGTTTGGTGTAGTGCTTCACTTCTTCAGGTACAGTTGTGTATATTACATAATTAAAAAGGCAACAGAGTTGTTTCCCCAAGAAGACAATTACAGACAATAATTCCCTTTAACAGCTCGCAGATTATCTTTTGTCGTGACCACGGACTGAGACGTAGCCGCACCTCGGTCATCACTCAGAACCAGAGACAAATACAAGTGCTGGGGGGGGGACAGCTGAAGTGTTGAGACTTGAGAGGTGCAGGTGAGGAGGCGCGCGTGTGTGTGTGTGTGTGTGTGTGAGTGAGTGAGTGAGTGAGTGTGAGTGTGTGTGTGTGTGTGTGAGAGAGAGAGCAAAGTCTGCCTCTTAATGTGGATGCAAATGTCGCCTGATCTGGTTTAACTGCGACCCAACGCCTGCAGACAGCGGCTCGTGAACCGCGACACTCACCGAGTCCCAGGAGCCACAAGCGGAGCGGCAGCAGCACGAACCGCATTTCTGCACCGGAAGAGACAGGTCACATGAAAAGAAGCGAGAAAAAAACCCTGCGTTAACTTCCCCCCCCCTGCAGCTGGTAGATTCCACTAACACAGGGGAAAGAGCCAATATCGATACGTATTGATAGAGTAACGCAGCGCGCTCACAGGAACGCGGTGGTGACAGCAGCCAATCAGCGCCCGTACTTGGTAAGTTTGCCGATGACGTCGTCAGGGGTGGACAGCAGGTGCCAGGTGATCTTCGGACGTTCCCATTGCGCGTTTGGCTTGTGACGTCATTGTTGGTGTCTTCATGTAGACAAAAACAAAACAAAACATGGATGTTCTAAAAAAAAAAAGTGTAGTATTTAGGGTCAGGAGCGTTGAAACGACACCTCGTCACCTCTTTCCAATATTTGCACGGTAACAAAGAGCAAAGGAAAGCGATCAGGAGGCCTGCACTACGAAGCCAGGATTGAGTTATTGAGATCACTTCAAGTTTAACTCTTCAGCATTCAGAAGCTGGTTAACTTCTAACCGGGGTAAATCACTATGGTAACTTCGGAGCAGGTTAAGTTCGAGATAAGAATCAGAACTTGTCACGGCCCAACTACTGACCAATCAGATCACTGGAAGTCATCAATCTACAGGATCCTAACAGGGACAAAAGAGTTAAGGCCACAGTAAAATAAGAAATAATTAACGTTTTTTTCCGGTGGCCAAGAGAGCACAACGAACTGCAAATAAAGAAAACATATACAAATAGAAAAAACATATGTAAATTGCGAAAACAGCTTCATCACTTTGATGTCACATGCGATGCAAAAAGTTACAACACACGGAAATGAAGAAAGCCGCAGCAAATTTCGTAAAACGACAATGTTTCCAGGGGACCCAAAAAAGTGATTAACCCGGCTGTCGTTCAATGCTTTGTGAAGTTATTGAAGTCTGCTACTCGCCAGTGGGGATGGAAGTTCACAAAGCATTGAACTACAGCCAGGTTCATCACTTTTTCGGGTTACCTGGAAAAATGTTGTTTTTTGTTTCGTTTTCGCTATTTGCATCGCATTTCTGTATTTCGCATTTGTATTTGTGACTTTTTACTGCGCATGTGTCGTCCAATTGATGAAGTAGTTTTCTTAATTTGCATGGGTTTTTCAAATTTTTTCATTTGCAATGCGTTGAGCTCTCTCAGCCACGGTAGTATTTCGGGTCAGGAGGATTTAAACAACACCTCATGACAAAGAACAAAGGAGCACGATCAGGAGGCCTGCGCTACGATAACTTCAAGTTTAGCTCTTCAAGTTTCAGTACGAAGCTGGTTCAGAAAGCTTGGAACCTGTAAACAATGGAACCACTGACCTATCAGATCACTGGAAAACCAGAATCATCAATACATGATCCAGACATGGACAAAAGAGTTTAGTAATAACCTACAGTAATAACCTAAAGTTTAACTCTTGACCATGGTAACGTTGGAGCAGGTTAAGTTCAAGGTTAGAATCCGTCAGTTCACTGGAAGTCATCGGTGTACAGGATCCTAACCGGGACAAAAGAGTTAAGGCCACAGTAAAATAAGAAATAATGAATGTCAGCAGATATCTTCATACACGACTGGAATTGTTTTGCTGTTCCAGATTTTTCATGTGTCCACTCTGGACTTTTTGCAAGTGACAAAAGTGTGAGGAAGTTCACATTAAAAATAGGGGAATTAATCACCAGTTATTATTCAACTTTAACCTGAATGAACACAACTTCCCATATAGGCTATTTAACTCTTATGTTGTTGTGCAGCATCAGTATTTTAACCTTATTGTTTGCAGGAAATCAGAGCAGAGTTCAGAGAAAACACACGGAGGTAGTTCCCGCTGACAGGCGAGCGCTGAGGGGCAGTTCAGCTCTGAATGAGGTGGCTGTAAATCCCCTCTTATTGTAGGTGAGAGTAAAGTTGAGCAGAATTTGGCGCACACAGCAGAAGCAGCTCTTCCTGAGAACGAGGCAGCTCATCTCCTCCACTGACCTTCATCTCTGGTGAGTGAGTGCGTCAAGTTTCAGGGCAGAGAGGATATTATATGAAAAAAGACTTTCATCATCTCAAAAGGAGAACATTACAACTGGCTTTCTCTTGCATAGGTAGGTTATCGATTGGTGTTTTTAAATGTAATGTAATACACAATTACTACCCGTGGTTGTTTTTGTTGGATAATGAGAAACAGTCTATATCCTGTGCAGTGCTGCTTTTTCATTCTATTTCCTCCTATTTCTTTTATTTTTTCTGTCTCACCAACTTCATCCAACTCTATGTGAGTAACTTTTCAGAGTGTGGAAAGTTATTTCAGCTCTAAACAGCCGCAGCTCTGTTTGTTTCACTGTGAGTCAGTGTGACACCTTTTTTTACATCCATTCAAATCTGCACACTTCCTCCTGAAGATGAGCGTGCGGTACAGAAATGAATAGAACTTACCCACCTATCCGCACACACTGCAGCACCCCTCGTTCCACTTCCTGTGGGTTCATGTGGCATCATTTACTACCTAAATGTGAGTCTGCAGTCAAATAACAGTGTAGTTTCTGCTGCTGTTACTTGTGTCAGAGGTGAAGGAGATGGCACCAGATCCGCGGTGATCTTCTCCGCTGAGTTTTGTTTTGCTTGTTTGTTGAGGGAGAGATGATGCGTTGTCAGACAGCTCAGCGTGTCTGAGACAGCAGCTTTGTCTCCATCTGATAAAGAAGTAAATCTGAGGTGTACGTGCCCAGTGTGCCGTATGTTCCGAATCCGGCTATTTGCGGTGTTTTGGTCAAAACAGAGGCAATCGTGAGATATGTTCAATCTTGTATCTATTAACAGAAAGAGAGAGAGAGAGAGAGAGAGAGAACGAGAACGAGAACGAGAGAGGGAGTCTTGCACAAATACAGGATACCCAACACGGCTGTCATTGTCACACGCACACACTCATATCCTCTGAGTTGTTTCACTCTCGGCCTATTTCTGCTCAACAAGTCATTCACAACCCATTTGCTCTGGAAACAACGACTCAGTTTGCAGACTGGTTGTTTGTGAGCAGCGGATTGCTCACTGGCATGCACGGCACCGACTGAGGTATTGTGAATCTGCTTTTCCCAATCAGGTTTTTTGTTTTTATTTCATCATTGCTTTCCTTGTTACTTTTGTAGCGGTCCATTGGCAGCTCACTTAGATAAACAGCCACTGTAGAGATGGCAGAGTTGAGCAAACATTTCAATAAGACTATTTTCTGTCTTCATCGGAGCAGAGTGAGCTACCACTTTTATAAAAATTGATGAACAACAAATGATCTGAGTGCTTTTCTCGTCCCCGCTTCTCTCCCTCCTTGTTGTGCGCTCAGTCTTCTTAGAGCAAGCCTGTTTCAGTGTTGACACATCGGCGCAATAATCAGAGTTTATCTTTGCTATCTACTCCCTCCTTTCTCTCAACTCGTATCTGTTTTTATGAAGGCTACAGCAATTCTGATATCTTTGCATGTACGCAGCGCCTATCGCCGGTGTCAACGTCTTGTCAGTGGTGCACAGGGGTTGAGCAGATGGTCGTTATCTGTGCGAGCAGATAAGAGAGTGGTAGTCTGTGTCTCTGCATGCAGGTCTGTTTATGTACATGCAGCGAACCTCTGTTTGTGTGTGTGTTTTGTTGATGTAGATTGTATTGGAGGGAGGTGGAAGGTGTTCAGCATTCACATTTAAACTTGGTAAACAAGATTTAGGCGTTTTCTGCGGGGGCCGGCCTGACCAGACTGGAATGAGGTTCGGGGTTAACCCTGTCAGTGGAAAAGTGCACTGGGGAAAACTGAACAAAAACAAGACTCCTCCACCCTCGAGCCACAGCACAGTGTATGCCTCTCTTGCAGCACTATGCTCTCCGGTTGTGTGATTTGTACGTTTCTAAATTTACTGGCTATGATCTTTTACATCTCCAGCCAGAAGGCAACTGGTATGTCGGGCTCTGGCGTTAATTCAATTGGTATTCAAATGTACAAGAATACATTACCCAATCTGAAAAAAAGCTAATACAGGCGTCAGGAGCCATTTTAATGTGGAAGCAGTGGGCTGGGTTGATAAATATTTCCAAATTGGATCAGCTTATTATTTCACCCAAAGTGACTCTGAAAAGCAAATTGGATACAGAGGGGGATTTTATTTGCGGCTTCTTAGGTTATTTGTGTTTGGAGATTTAGTGCAGCTATTCAGGAGGCCAGAACAGCCCACACTGCACTCCCTCCTCAATCAGCCTCACTCGTGTGATTAACATCTTTTTTTTTTTTTTCAATATAGCCAACCAAAATAGTTCTTAATGCTGTTCTGCTAATTTACCATGAAGATAATCTTGTTGTGGACTGAGCCGCACTCGTTTCCTAGGCAGGGTGGACATTTGTCTCGCATGAACCACGTCAGCGCCAACAACCGTGGCAGCATTTTACGGATAAGATTGCTGTTTATGGACAGATTCCTGATGCTGTCGTCTTTCCTAAAACTGCCAAAAACCTTATTATGAGAATAAATTGATGTTGAGTAGTGTCTCCGTTCCTAATGTCAATGCCACTTCCTTTTTCGTTCCCCAAATATGGTTATTGTGAGTTTAATCCGCTTCCTTAAATTGTAGGAAACTGTGACGGTAACTGCAGGGTGGGTGTTTAGAGGTTTGCTGCTGAGGCCTGTTTGAGAACCCTGCGCCTTAACCACGTGGGTCACTCCAGTTATTTTCCCAGTCATTAACTATGGAGGAAACAAGGACACAATGAGCATGGCGAACAATGAAGAGGCGCCTACAGTACAACGTTTGGCACAAAGGTCAATGGGAGAGTTCCCTCTGTGTACACTATCAAACGTTGCTTGAATAACTATTGGTTCCTGAGCCCGTGCCAGCCCCAGTGGCTAAATCTGACCAATGAGGCATCATCCGGGACCTGGACCAGAAGAGAGGTCATTCCCATGTTTTCCCATTTTAAAAATATCAGCATTCATATTGTGTTGGAAACAGCTGGGGCTTTGTTTGGCAGCTTATGAACATCTGCGTTTCACATCTACAGCGTGGTCACTGAGAGCGGAGGTAGAGTTTGTCTTGGGCCCTGTGCCATGAGGAAGCTAGGACTGTTTTCCTTAAGAACAACGACACACACAAACTGGAATCTGAGCCAAGATATCTTAAATAAGATATAGCTGGCAGATGCGTGTGTGTTTATGTAAGTTAAATAAAGCTTTTTCCTTTACCAATTAGTTTGACAACAATATTGTTCAGCAGGACACAATATTTAAATAAAAAACATAAACATGATTCTTTTTTTTTTTTAACCTGTGGAAATTATTATTGGATATGTTTTTTGTTTGCGAAACACCTGACCTGGCACCTGAGCTGTGGAGTGAGAGGAAAATGTTGAATAGACACTCGTTGCCAGCCGACGGTGACAGAGATCTCAACACTTTTTTCTGCTGAGCACTATGGGAAACAAGTCATTCACCCACCCTCCTCTTGCCGACGCCCACCTCAGATTGCAATCTAGATTTGCATGCACATGCTAAACCAGTTAAAACGGTACAGGGACTGGTTTGCTCAGAAAGTTCCTGGTTTTCCAACGACTCGCAAATGTGATTCTGAAACTCAAGTCAAGTCCCAATAATAGACAGCGTTTCTGCTTTCCATCACACTCCCATCTTTAAACCAAAACACCAAGATTTCACACACATCAATGGCTCTGAATATTAATAGCAGGTATTTTTAACTTGGCTTCTCTTCCCCCTTCACAGCATTTGAAGATGATGCGATTGGTGTTCCTGTGTCTGCTGCTGCTGCTGCCAGCCGCTTCTGGTATGTTCTCATCTCTGTGACGCTTTCAGGTGATAAATATCTAATCAGGGTCTGCGCGTCCCTGCGCTGGCATGTTTTTCTCACCTACCTGTGTGTGAGCACCGTCTGTGCTGCATGCAACAGGATTAGTGTATGCACTCCCTTTAGAATTGTACTGCCACGTAAAAAAGAAAGGGTGCTACAGTGAAAGAGGACAAAGTGTAGGCACCCTAAGAATAAAATTAAAGAAAAAACGCACAGTGCAATTAGCAAACAATATTCCCATTGCTTTACTTGGTTGTTGTAACGCATACCAGAGAAGTGCAGCATGAAAAATACTAAATTAAAGGATGCCATGTAACTTACTGTAACCCAAATACTTATTATAATGAATATTAATCTTTTTTGCAGCGGCTTCAGAAGAGACAGAGGGATCGGGTGATGACGGTACGTGATTCATCTTATTTATGAACCAGGAAAAGACAGAAATACTTTACGAAGCTTTTCACTCAGCTTGGCACAGGTGGAATGTAACTTTTTGTAACAGTGTTGCAGCTAAAACCATTCATTTATACAAACTAATCTTATTTAACTTAACGGACTCAATTTTACTCAACACCAGCAAAGAAAAATATTTAGTACATTTGTTTTGAAAGAAATTATGTCATTATGTAATTTTCATCCTCAGGTCCTCTTGCTTGTCTCAACACGTTTCTTGTACTAATAACGTCAGTTTCGAGATTTTGCCTGCGTTGTAACTTGGGGTGAGCTTAGTGGGTCCTTCAGGCCACGTGTTGGGTATGATTATCACGTGTCAAGGGTCACACCAGACATGGAAATGACCTTGTGGATTTCATGTCAAATACAAAACACGTGATGTACATATATAACTCAGCCGGCGGGGGGTAGGGGGGTGGGGGACCTGGTGCTCAGCTTGAGCAGCTGCACTATTTTATTTAATACACTTGTAGCTCTCCCACTTCTTATTTAATAGTTTCCCTTCCTCTTTCTGGGTTTTGCCATCAACTAACAGTTTTGGTCTCTCTCTCTCTCTCTCTCTCTCTATATATATATATATATATATATATATACTCTGGCTGTAATTTCTTGTTTTCAGTTTTGTTCTTTCCTACACTTTAGATTTCTTGTGCATGGTTTCCTGTGTGCAATATTGATTCTTGTTTATAGTTCATTTTTTGCTTGCAGACCTCTTGGCCCTAAACTGACTTCATAAAACCCTCAATCAATACTGTTGCTAAAAGATTAAATGTGGTGTCTATATGCTGACTCTTATCCAGGAGGAGAAGTCTTGCACTATTATGATCTGCCAAAAAATGCTCAACAACCAAGGAGTCTGCATTTCTGTTCCATAGAAGGCTAATTTGTTTTTCTGTCTTATTTTGCAGAAATGGACGACGAAGATTATACTGTGAAAAAGGGTGAGTTCTCAAGAATAGGTCAGAGTATGATTTTTCTATATTCGTTTGCGTCACACCCACAAACACATTAATGGCTGCTATTCATAGGAGAGTATGTGTACTGTTCTGGCCCCTGTCACGTTGTCAGTAAGTCAGCATTATGTATAGGGTGTTTCAGAGATGTGTGAAGGGCTGTGGCCCCTCCTCCCAACCATTAAACGCCGAACAGAATCAATTAGCTCCCTGGAGGAGCCCCGCGGATTCTGCCGAAAGGCCAATGAACACGTCGACATCTCCACCATCCTGTCGGTCAGCTAATCAACATTGGCATTCTCATTCTCTCTCCACGCCTCTGTCTGTCACTCCTCATCTTCCCTTTGATTGACATTTGATAGAATCACAGATCTGTTTGGAACACGGCTGCAGCCGCACGGTTCTCGGAGAAGCAGCTCTGAAGCCTCAAGCCTCTGAAGACGCAGACACATTAATTCAACTTAATATACGTTAACATTAAGTTAATTCCACGTGTTTGTCATTTTTCCTCGAGTAAATATTAAATGAGTCAACAACTCTCAAGTCAAGATGATTACCTGCAGGACAACATTTTGGCAAATATGCTTCTTCTCGCTCTTGCTGAGAGTCAGATAAGAAAATTAATACCACTCTCGTGTCTGTGTGGTAAATCTGAAGCTACAGCCGGAAGTCAGTTAGCTGAGCTCAGAACAAAGAGTGGAAAAGGGGTCACAGCTTAACTGGCTCTGTCAAAAAGTAACAAAATTCACCTAGCAGCACCTCTAAAGCTCACTAATTATAATGTTATATCTTGTTTATTTAATCCAGACAAAAAACATTTAAAACACACATATTGTGGTTTTTGAACAGATTAGCCAAACAAGTGTGTTCATTTGATATCACTGCGGGATGCCTGTCAACATCTGGTAAACTGACTGCCAATGAAAATTATCAGCTAACTCTGGTGCATTTACATTTTTATGACTATTGATTAATGCACATTGTCTCTTTTCAAATAGAAAGATAAAAAAAATGAATAAGATGTTGGTTGTTGGGCTGCTGGCTGTGGCTTCATATTCATTTTACAAACACCAGTCTGGTATCAATCCTCTCATCTCACTCTCAGCGAGAAAGCTGATCACCATGTTTCCCAAACTGTAGAACGAGAATGACTTCAAACCTCAAACATAGCTGGTACTGTTGTAGTAGAAGTGCTACTTTAAGTGTAATTTGGGTGGTTGAAATATGTAGTGAAAAATGAAATGTACATCTGAAATTGGCATAACTCTGTGTTCTCTCTTTGCATGGTTTCCAGATATTCACAACGCAACCTTCCGTGGTACTTCACTCTTAGATAAAACTAAAGGTGAAGAAGACAAATCAGGTGAGACATATATTTTATTATAAATGCCAATATTCAGCGAAAGTATTGGTAATACAGATCAATAAATATGAAGGATTCATATCGTAGTGGTATCCCCTAATACTCCTTGTTCAATACACCATGTGTGTTTCATCCTATAGATCAGCTCACCATGATTATCATCATTGTAGCTGTGACTGTGTTGACTCTCTCAGTTGCAACAATAATCAGTAAGTACTCCGTCTTTTGCCAGTGAAATGTGAAATAATGGTTGTTTCATTCACACAGTTGACAAATGCTCCGCTGTAGAGACATCCATTGCTTGGCCTGAATCACCCTGTGTGCCTTGTGAACCTGCTAATACCTAAACAAATAGGAACTTTTCTCTTGCGTATCCGTGACCTTTCTCCATTTTTCTCCCCCTCGCAGCTGTAATATTGGTGAGACGCCACTTGAACAGTCGGCAGCAAGGGTAAGGTCAAACTTCAAAGCTTACAAAGTTGATTATACATTTTCTTCTGTTTGTCGTTCTTTTTTAATTGGATTTGAAATATGTCATCTAATTATTATATTTATTTCATCTCTTACCGCCAACCAGATTTTCTTTCTCTGTACAGCTAATGCTCATACGTTATCTGTAAGACATGCGTGCTCCATTAGAGGCTAAGTCAGCCTGCAGGTGACAGAACCAGTCTGATGGGTAACAGCCTTTCTGCTGCCTTGCACATTTGTTTGACTTCATCCAACTTGTCAACATCAAAATCTGGAAAAAAAAAAACCTTGAAAACACAACCAGCATCCACCCATCTGAGCCCGTCCAGACTTGTATTGCAATTAGCATCACCGCCTGAGGCCTTACACCACCACCACCACTGAACATTCCCCTCCTCCAACCCTTTCCATCTTAGACATCCAACAATAGCCATAAGACAGGGCCGCTCTGTTTGACCGAATTGGGACAAGACCTAACCTGCTCAACGCTTACCTCATGGACTTCAGCGAAGCCCGAGGAGATGACTCCACTCAGGAATCAAACAACCCTGTACACATGATCCTGGCGTCATGACAACAATCTGCCAACAGCGATCAGACAGCAGAACAGCCTGAACCAGTTATACAGAGACGCTCTCTCTGACGCTGTTCTTGTTTAACCACAGTTAGCTGAGGTCTGCACAGTAATCAGGACGTTTTGTTCTGGCATGCCGTCACACGTGACCTGCAGGTTGGGTCAGAGAGGTTACACACGCAGTTCAAGTTAGTTCCCGGAGATCCTCCCGCAGCGGGGAGCCGCCATTGTGGAGCAGACACCCAAGTCAATCTGCAAGGGTTAAATTCCTCCACGGGATTACTGGCTGCCTCCCAGGGCTGCCGTCAGCTCTGGCAGTGTTTGGTGCTGACTGATCGCTCTACTGAAAAGAGGCTTAATCACACAGCAACCTCTGGCTTGTTGGATCAACAGTGCCTTTCCAGGTTTATAAGTCCCACCTGGGGATGAGGTGTATTTTGAGGGGATGCAGTCTCTGTGCACCTGTCAGGAGCCGTGCAGCACGAGGCAGACGTGTTTTTCCTTAATTCTGACGCACGGGGTGATATGGGGGGGGGGGGAAGCTCCTCGTGTCTTCCGTCTCTGTGCTAACAAACTGAGAACGAGCCTAATAATATCTCTAAATGATGGCATGCTTCTGTTTCTGCCCCTTCAGGATCTACTCCGTGCCCGCAGAGCAGGAACACAAAGGGGCCATCTAGTTCCTGGCGGAGCAGCAGTTATATAACACACGGGAAGGAGAGGAGCGATGCACTGTGCTACGTCATCTCCCGCTCTCTGACTCAGGACGTCTTTGCACAACAGCCTGCTTCTCACCTTTCAGTTCATTGCTCACTCCTACACAACCTCATATCAATGCATATGCAATGTTTTATGTTTTCTTTACTCTATACTTTTGTCTACATGTTTCCCCGCCATTTTGTTCTCCACACACATGCGGTTTAGCCCGGGACATTGGGAACACATTCAAACCTTCTAATTGGATTCTATTTGAGGAATCCAAATCAAAGCCAGTGGAAATGGCTTAAAACGTCTTTTGTTAAAAGGGATGATTTCGCACAGCCAGAGCTCCCCCTTCTTTTTTTTTTTACTACCTGATACAAGAAATTACTCCCACCAGCTCTGGAAACTATATTTGCATTTGATTTGGTGCATGTGGAACAGACCTGACATGTGAAATGGTGGTTGAGTGAGACAAACCATGCTAATCTACACTAAGCCAGCCCAGTGCTCACTTCACTCTCCTATTCACCTGTCTGACGACTTCTGTTCCCGGCCCATTAGGAATAACGAGAGGCAGTGCACTCGGAAGATAAAAACCTGTTCCCTGTCTTCTCAACCTCTGTAGGAAAAAAGAAACCAGTGGAAATAGCCAGTGTGAACGCCTTATTGCAAGGCAGCAAATTAATGGGCTGCCGTGAATGAATTGTTTTCTTTTTTCCGCCCTTCCTTTGGGTTTGGAAAGTCTTTCACTTCAGTCTCGCAGATTATAAATGGCTCTGAATGTTGTAGAGGGTTAGATTGATGCCTCACACACTGGTAGAGAGAAGCTGGGTGTGAGGGAGGGATCAAATCTTGCAGATCAAATAAAAGTGTTGGGGGTGATTGGGTAAATACCAACAATGCCTTTGTTTCAATCACTCAGAGCATGATGGCTTCTCTGGTTCCATTGAAATGAAAATCAATCACGGCCTGTGCAGAAAAGCTGTCTCTCTCTTTCTCTAAGAACCCAAAGCGCTGGTTTGCTCTAATGCAGAGGGGGTCTCACTGTTTAAAGTGGAGGAGGCGACACACCCCTGTTCGACACGTCAGTTTTTCATTTGTGGCTTCATGTGGAGTCAGCAACACTGGGCAGGGCAACGCTGGCTCCACTCCAGACAGACGTGAGGCCAAAAACTATTATGTTACGTCTTCATCAGGGTTTGCAGTGACTGCAGGTCTGAAACATCCCAGTTTATTTGAACACAAACGAGCAGATGGGCAGATCCTGTTGATGCTTTTGTTTTACTGTTTTTTTTCGAGCCCCGTGTGATGTTACACTGTGTTACTTCTCAAAATCATAGTGTCGGCCGGTAAGCCTTACAATCGGTGCCAGCATTTCAAAGGCAGGACAATTGGACAATATAAAACATTTCAGTTTTCTATGTCTGTATAGTCTATATAATCAGATTTACTTATTTTTTACTTTGAATTTCACTCATATTTCTGTCAGACCAACACGACCCAGTGCGACATTTGAATGCAGCAGTGAGTTGTTTGTGAAGCACAGACACCAGTGGGAATTTTTTTTTTTTACAGTATTTCGTCCAAAATCTTCTCTGCACCTCTCTGCTGTGACACTACTCATGTAAATCTCCTGTATCATATGTAACTATTGAGCTTCAGTTCTATCTCAGCGTGACGTAAGTGGAAAGGGTCATGTTTTTATTTTTTAATATCTTTTTCTGTCAATATGATTATATGCAGTGATTCCATCTTTTTATCTAATATATTGAATTATCAGATTTACTGATCTATGCATTTGTCCAAACTATATTTGGCGAAATAAATGTTCTTTTTTTTTAATGTTGAGTTTAAGGGGCATGGTCTTCACTGTTGGTTAATAAGCATTGTGTATGAAAGTTGTGGGTGGGACTCAGTTATTTGCCTTTTATGTAAAATACAAATTTTCATTTGGTCGTTTATATGCACTATGCAGATTGACCCACATGTATTCTTTGTGCCAAGGACACTCAAGTTAGTTTTTCCTCATATAATAATTGACAGTATGTAACACATGACCCGGAAAACTATTGCAGCAGGAGACTTTATATCAATGAATTAATTCCATTTGCACAGTTGAATTATATCTTTGGTTTTGTTCGGATAGCAATTAAAAACATCGATTACAATATTATTATGTAGCTTTGCTGACTTGCATTGTGTTTATTTTTACCATTAAAGCTGTTATTAAATGTGCTCGGTTTCTCCCAGTTTGTTGTCTCCACCGTTTTGATGCCATATGGATGCAGAGATAATGCGCCTGTGGATCTTGTTTAATCTACGGCTTAATTCACTTACAAGCATAGAGCCACTAAGAGGATTTGACACCGCTTACCAAACATCAGGTTTTTTCCCGTTCAGATTGAAATTGTAGGGTACGCAGGGAGAAGAAGTGACCCGGCTTCACTTTACTTTCGATCCTGAACAGAGTGTGTCAGTGTTGTGCAAGAATGTCAAATAAGGGAACGCCACAGGGTTATTCTTCATAACCTTTAATAATAATCCTGGCTGTGAGACGCCGGTGCTGATGGCTGTGTTATCAGTTATAAGATGCAAAGGTCATTAGACACAAGGCCGCTCCATGGCTGAAGGTGTGATTAAAATAATGATTCATCTTTTTATTATTTGTCAGGATAAATAATCACTTTACCTTTTTTTTTTTTTGGAGCAAAGTAAAGAAATAAGTGACACAGATAAAGCCGGTTATGGTTCCAGCTTTTCTCGTAATTCATGTGTGTGTGACACTGTGACACACTCGGCCCACATGCACACACATGTCGCTGGGTATTGGTGTTGGTGGAGTGTTTTTCCGCTGATGGACTGACTGGTTTCTGTGTCACTGTGTGCATGCTCTCTTTCTCTCTTTCTCTCTTTCTCTCTCTCCCTCTTTCTTCATCTTTGGTCCACTCGATATGACCTGGAAAGCAAATACACAAATCAAACACTGCGCCTCAGTTATGAAAACAAGCGAGGTGCTGTGCAGTTGTTGCAGCTGCTCCGTTACGCTTTTTGCTCGACAAATAGCTCAATCATAATCTTTCTGATCTATTAATCATCACAGAGGTTTTAGTCAGCATTCTGTTGAGCTACCATGGCCTGTGTCTGATGTGACTGATTGTTTGCCATACATCATCCAGTAGCCTGTGATATAAATTACTTCACTCGCTCAACTGCAGCATGATATAAGCACCGTGCACAATGGACTGTATATTATCCACTTTTTGTGTTTCAGCATTTAACATCATTCAGGATTAGGACTGTGCATATTTACTTTGAAGACCTGTTGCGACACTTGGGCGGCCGACAGACTTTGCCACCTGCAGTTCGAGAGAAGAAAAGGAGTGAGAAGGGCGGTTGGATACGATTACACTTGATTACGAGGGATTACAAAACACAGAGGTGGTTCTCAGTGTCATACTTACAGCTCATGACCATTATGCCCATGATGAAGAGCACTCCTGCGATGGCCAGACCAGCGTGGCGCAGGGACTCGTAATCTGGAGCATGCGAAACACACATCAAACACTCAACTGGACGCTACGACTAACAACAGAAACTAGAACGGCACTCGGAGCGCACACCTCCACCAAGGCCCAGCAGTCACAATATGAAGCCACATTTAAAACCAGGGGATCTGACTTTTTGTCTGGAGCTGCACTAAATCACACACTCTTAGAACTATGAGTCCCCTAAACATATCTGATTTTCTTCATCAAGATACATCAATTATTTCATGAAAAACGCCGTATCTCAGCGTGTGAAGTGAATAAAAAAGACATAATAATAACTGTTCAAGAAAAAGAAAAAGTTCTTCCTTTGGTCAAGCCCCACACCTACATAAACAAAGTATTTTTTGTGTAATCCTGCAAACTAACAAAAAAAAAATAATATTAGATCCCTAAACATGCCCAATTTTTTAATCAAGATCCATAAATTATTCTTTGAGAAATCAAGGAAAATGTTGAATCAAACCTCCTAATGTTCAAGAAAATTAAATCAGTTCTTCCTTGACCCATTCCGCCATCTCCCATGAGTTTCATGGTAATCCGTCAAGAAGTTTTTGTGTAATCATGCAAACTAACAAACAAACAAGGCCTGAGTGCATTATTAAAGTAGTAATCCTGCTCGCTAACAAACTAATAGATGAAAACATAACCTCCTTGGCAGAAGTAACAGCACAGTCAAGTCAAGCCTCTTACCATAGGTGAAATCCTCGTCCCTCTTCGGATCTATAGGAAGTAAAATTAGAAAGAAAAGCAGTGAATTAGGTTCGTCTGTAGAACACAGGAAGCCTCTGAAAGGAAATAAAACAGGGGCGAGGATCACCAGGGAACAACAGGCAGAGATGGCGTGGCACAGCTACTGGCCCCTGTGACATGCTGCTGCTGCTGCTGCTGCTGCTGGTGTATCAAAAGCCATATCTACAGTATACGGCACAGCGTGAGGACACAAACGTCTCATCTCTCCGTGCATAGAGTACAATCAAGCATTAATCTGCTGGCAAGAGAGGAAGCGAGGTGCTCTGTTCTACCACTGTGCTCTTTGTTTGGAAGACGGGGAATAGTGACACTGTCAGTCGGCCCCGAGATAACAATAAAACGGCGTCGCCTGTGGCATTTAAGGTAACTATACGGAGCAGGGACATCTTTACTTACCCCAGACGACAGCTTGACGGGTGTCCTTTGTGGTGGTTTTCTCAGTTATGGATCGGGTGGATGTCGCTGTGGACGCTGAATGGAAACAGACATTGAAAACATTAGTTTCCTCTGCTCCTTTACTCCGTTCATCAAATAGTTTATAAATTTAATATTCATAATGCACAGTTCTATAATGCAAAAGCATCATTTCATACATTGGAACATATTTTTTCTGGGACATTTTGACTTCTTATCTTTCTAGTCCACGCATAATGACTTCCTGTTAAACTGCAGGTGCGTTCCTATGTTTGACTCCATTTTTAATTGAATCTCTGAATATTTTAGTGTGAGGACTCTCAAAGAAGATTCAGGCTGAGACTTTTTTTAAAGCACATCAGTGTCTCTCTCCGTTTCTCTCTCTCTCTCTGTTTCCTCGGGTGCTGCAAAACGCTGCAGAAACACTCCTCCCTGTATCTCAACAAGGACAGGGAGTTTAACATTTTCTAATTAGCTCATAATGAGTTTTAAAGCTCTCGGCATGCTTGATGGGAGGCTTTGCTATACTGGTGTGAGGGGATGTTGTAGTTGACTGGAGTGTTCTCAGTCTGATATGTACCAGTCAAACTCAATGGCTCCACCAGCTGGTGTTTAAAGAAGTGAGGGAGAGGCTCGGGCTGTTACCTTGAGTGGATGTGAGCTCTGGTTGTGGTTTTGGTGTTTTCTCTGTGGCCGCTAAAGAGACAGAAGCAGATACAAAAATTGCATGAGTTTAAATTAACTTTACTGATGTTATGTAAATATATGTACTGTGCTCACGGCACATGGGTCCACCTGATGAGGTCTTGGAGATGTTCGCTGGGCTGCTGGTGCTCACGGGTCGTTTTGTGGCTCTTTCAGTTTTCGGAGAAGAGTTGACGAAATCTCTAGTGACTCTGCTCAGGTCTAAACTTCCTGTCACACAGAGGAAACAACTGAATATTAACCTGGCAGAAAGAAAGACAGACAGAAAGAAGAAGAAAAAAAAGAAACACAGAAAGCAAGACAGACAGACAGACAGACAGACAGACAGACAGATAGACAGACAGACAGACAGACAGACAGACAGACAGACAGACAGACAGACAGAAGACAGACAGACAGACAGACAGACAGACAGACAGAACAGACAGACAGACAGACAGGTAGACAGACAGACAGACAGACAGACAGATAGATAGATAGATGGGGACAGTACCAATTGTTTCCACTGTTTGCATATTTTCCGTGACGCTGCTCACAGGCTCCATCTGATCTGCGGCCGATGGAGTCTGAGCCCTCGACACTGCGTGGAAAATAAAAACGACACATTTGAATCACGAAGAACGGGAGTTGTGATGAAGCCTCACGACGAGGCCTCCAGACTCTTCACCTCAAAGGAGGAACAATGCACGGCCTTGTTTATTAACCCAGTGACTTTCTCAAACAATGCTGTGATGGATTCCAGAGCAGAGACTGCGTCTGACCATGCAGGGAGAGAGAGAGAGAGAGAGAGAGAGAGAGAGAGAGAGAGAGAGAGGCCTGCAGATGCACGGAGAGCAGGTCACAGTCGTAGTCGTGTGAGCTGCACAGTCACAAAGAAGTGGCTCTTAGGAAAACCTCTGGCTACAACAGAGCTGGTTTGTTGTGTGAGGCGGCGGCACAGTGAGGCCGTTGTGTGTCTACTCACTCAGCACCTTCCAATTAATGCTGCAGCTTTATAAAACCTCCACTTTCTCAGGCTGATGCTCTGATTCCAACTACTTTAATGAACCCACAATAGTGTAACATATAGCAATTACATTGTTCCATATATATGCCTCCTACTGTGTAATTTACCTATTCATATATATATCATATTGCATACCATACCTACTACCTCCTACTAAATCTATCATATACTAAATACTATCAGTCTATATATGCAAAAATAAGTATATGTTAATTTCAATATCTTCTCATATATCTTCACATATATTATGTTCATGTTCTCTACATTTTTATTTAATTTAAATTGTATTGCCCCAGTGTGGGTTTGTTTGAAACATGTTATTAAAATAATGTTTAGAGTCACAGCTTTAAAATGTTATATCCCATGTATATAAGATAAAATTGGACTTCCGTCAGTGATATATATCTATATATATACAACTGTAGTGTGTGTGTGTGTGTGTGTGTGACAGAGAGAGAGGGAACCAAATGTCCCACAATGTAATGAATATTAAGTATATTACTGAATTTTCTTACAGTTAAATATTTGTGACAAATCTTTCAAGTTCTTTAAAGGGGAACATCCACCTATTTTTCATATGAAGATCAATTTAGTCATAGCCAAAAGTTCTACCCATCCAGTGGAACAGTGGTTTAATGTTTTCTGTGACTCTGGGGGAGGAAAAAAAGAACCCTTTTAATGTCAAAGGGACATTTACCAGGCTGTTATTGGGTCTAACTCAGGTTTTACTGGGGACTGAACATTGAGATGTCCCTGCCTCGGCAGTATCTGTTTCGAAATGACATTTGATCTTTAACAAGTCCCTTAACTTTATGTTGATGATGAACTCAATAGTTTGCTTCCATTTCCAGGTGCTAGTTTCCAAGTTGCAGCTTAAAGTGACAAATTGTGACTTTTGAAATAAATAAATAACGATATATTGAACTCATAAGAAATTTATCACAACGAACATCACTTGGTCTTGTCAGGTAGGCAACTTTACTGACCTTCACTATTTGTGCTACTCACATAGAAAAGATGATTTTCTGCCCTCTGGCCTCAGGGGGACACGGAAAAGACAAAGAGTCGATATCTTTAATCATCGTTATACATTTTTTATTATTTCAGACTTTTGCTCCTGGGTGAAGGTTGTGTTTTTCAAACTCTTAATGATAAACAGCAAATCATTTGATAAATCTGAAGTGGACCAATTATGTGTTTGACCTCGTTAGACTGTATTTACACAACCTTTAAGCACTACATCAATATATATCGGATTTTTTCTTGTATTGCCGCTGATAAAAAATGTGATAATTATTGATATTGTTTTATTTCCCAGCCCTAATTTCTACTTTAACTACGATTGGTTTAATTACTCCACAGTGTTACGATCTAGTGCACAGCCTCTTTTCTATTGGAGCTTCTATTGTCTCATCAACCGTCTTGAAGCTCATAACATATGTTTAGGTCACAGATGTAAAGTGTGTGTCTGAAAGAAAAACCCACAAGTTTTTTATTCTTAAACACTTTCCTCTTTTTTTAACAGTTTATCTTCAGAATCCTCAAAGCCTCCTCCAACCATCTGGATTTAAACAAAATGTGTCTGTCCACTGCACGATAACAACGATTTTCAGTTCTCATCCCAAGTAGCAACCCTGTTTCCTACAGGTAACTGGCGGGCTGCCATCTTTGTCTTGATTTGAAATAAGAGGTGAAAAATGTGTTTCATTGTTCAGCTGACTGAATATTTGTTCATCCAGATGGTTTAAAGAGTCTTTGTGGTGAGTCTGAATATCACGCCAAGTGTTTTCAAACATGATTGTGTGTTTTAGAGGAGATTGTATACACTGGTATTGTGATTTGTGGACCAGAGGCCAGTCATTAGTGCCACTTTGTGTACTCACCTTTGAACATGACAAACAGGAAGACAGTCAAGGAAGCCAAATGAATCTGGAAGAAAAACATAAGAGGAAGAGGAGGTGAAATCCCGTTGTGGAAAGAGGAAGGCCTGGTCATATCTATGTCTCTGACTGCAGTTTCAACACAAACTGTGGCTGTAAGACTGAACAAAATAAAGACAGATCATCTAAATGCTGCAGAGGATGGAGCAGAAAAGAAATGTCTGCTACTTTGTACACAATCTCTTTAGCCATGTTATAATTGTATATCCAGGGCCTGGCACTGGCACATTAAAGAATCAGCAAGACTCTGGAACATTTTGTTCACTGTAAATCCAGCCGACAGGAAGACGCACTCATTGAGGTTACCGCCACGTGGCCACTTCTCCTTCCTCCTCGAGCACGCAGGCACCCACACACGCAGCCTGACAGAAAACCGATTTTCACTTTGAATGTCAAACCATATAACTTAAACATATCGAAACTGTAGTTGTTTTTTGGGGGGATTTGTCAAAAAAAACGAGTGATTGAAGATGCACACTGCGAGCGCCATCCTCCCACACGAGCCTGTTACGAGCTTTGTGGCACTATTGATCACACTTCATCCCCCTTTTTTTTTTTTAAGCCGCCACTGTCGCCAATTAAAAACAGCATCGGAGGATGTGTCAAAACAATTATTTGTAACATAATAGAAATCCTGCGCCGGTGAGCAGCATTCTCCCTCCACCAAAAAACTGTGGAAAAACAAACTTCTTCCTCCCCCTCACAACACACTGACCCCAGCTTGAAACGAAACACTATATGGAAAAAAGAAATGTGAAAAATAACCTGCACGATATTGTGGTTTTTAGCATTGCAAATGACAACAACTGCCAAGCAAGGTACAGCAAAGGCAGGTGGGGTAACAGATGGAGGTCTGGGCTGGTGGCTTGTTTAAATCCACCCCCAGCACAAAATGAATCGATCTTTGACCTATCCTGGTGGCAGCTCGTCCTCCAGGCTCGCAGCAGGGTGACAGGTGAGTGTCTGTGGCCATCATGAGCTGTGACAGCTCAGATTAGCCGGGTCTTGCCAATCTACATTTAACTCCAGAGCATATGTCAAGATGAGGCCTCTTTCCCCTGGGCTGTACAGGCGTCTCTCTCGCTGTCTCCCTTCCCCTGGCCTGACCCCCCTGCCTGTTTGTCGCATCCAGCTCACTCACTCACTCACTCTCTCTCTCTGTCTGTCTGTTCATCCGTTTGTCTTGTCATCCTCCATCAATCTCCTCCTCTCAGTCACCAAAACACCCCCCGGCCCTCTGGTATTTAGTCCAGGCTGTTACGCTTTACCTTAGTCTCCATCCTGTGAGGTGCCGCCGCCCAGAGATTCATCTGCAGCCTCATCGTCCACAATGCCTCCCCTCTGTGTGTGTGTGTGCGACTTCTGACGTGGGGTGAACTGCTCACCAACCACACCCATGAGAGAACTCATCATCACGACTTCCTCGTCCAATTGTCTGAACTCTTGTTTCACTCTTTCCCTCACCCACTCTTCCTCATACCATGCCCTCCTCCTCCTCCTCCTCTTTCTGTTGTACACTCTCACTCTCTCTGTGATGATTTGTGTGCACGTGTGTGTGTGTGTGTGATAGAACTGTCTCCCAGCATGATGGCTTCCCTCTTTATTTCTGTATTTATTACACCACACTCTCTGTGGTTTGGTGCCCGCGTGTTTGCCTGTCTGTCATCCTGTCTGCTCCACCTGTCTATTTCCGTGTTTGTACAATCTTTTCCATCCACGAGTCCGTCTGCCATCTGTCCTCAATGTTGCTGTCTCAATGTCCCTAACACACAAATGAATTCCCTTATTATAATGGGAGACTGTTGATGTGTTTACGCTGTGAAAATGCAGCACATGTTGTTGGATATATTAATTATACGGCCTCTTTATAACGGTGAGGATTCTTATTGGATAATTTCCCTTCAACCTGCTGACACTGGGGATGATCTGATGTGCAGCATGCGTGGCTGTGAAGTTCTGTTCTTTACTTTAAATACCAACCTTTTGAACGAGCATCCAAAGAAGCAGTTCAGTTCCGTCAGTACGTTTCTGTTCTGTTTTTTAAAACCTCATTAAAAAGTCCATCTTGCCTTTTAAGAAACGCACCTAACGCCACGACATATCACCACGGTGTAGTGCAGTAACTCAGCGACATAACCAACCTGTTAAATCTACGTTTTTGTTCTATTTATTTTTTCAATTACGGCTTCAAGGCTGCAGGGTTGGTCTGTGTGTGTGTGTGTGTGTGTGTGTGTGTGTGTGTGTGTGTGTGTGTGTGAAACAACAGCATGACCACACCGGGAAACACAAACCAGGACTGTTACAGCACACAAAGCCTGCAATTCATCCACACTCTCAGAGGACAGTCTTTGTCCAGAGTGCCGAGGACGCTTTTGAGTCAGCTTGTCCTCGAGTCACATTCTCTAAGCAAATATTCAACACTTTATAATAAACATCTTAAAATACAGTTCACTTCCATCCTGACCCTCTTTACTGGAAACAGATTGTCTCCAACACAAAATATGAGTTGACTCATTTAAATCCCATTCCTGCAACACAACACTCTTTCTTTATCTTATGCTTCCAGCTAATTATACTATGAGATGTACCCAGACAGAAGTAATTAGTTACTGATCACAATCTGTTTAGACACCGAAACGATTAGAGGCACAACAATCTATTTATAAATGTGATTTCATACATCTGTACTTAATCATTTTATCTGTTTTTCCCTTTGATCACTCTCTCTGCAACATGATTATTTCCATCCATCCATCCACACTGCACCTACAGTCAATTTAGAGTCTCTGAATCTACATGTCCTTGGACTGTGGGAGGAGAATGGAGAAACTTGAAGAAAACCCACAACCCACACGGACACAATGAGAATGTGCAGTATCCCGGCCGAGCCACTTACATGAAAACACCATTTATTTTGGCAATGTACTTCATATCAGATAATTATTTTGTGCATGGATACAGGTTACAGGATACACATTTGAAAATATATTTCAGACATAGGTGCACACAGTGGAGTTTTTCAATAGTAATGATAGAAAATATAAAAGATACATCCAGGTTTAAGTGGGGCTTGAAAAAAAATAGATTTGTAAAGGTATTTAGCTTTAAACCAGGAGAGAAATGTCTGTCTGGATATTTATTTTAAAGTTTCCATCAACGAACAAATGTAAGTGTTTTGCAATCTCTCTATTAGTGTGTCAACTTCTCCATTTTTAATGCGCACATGCACACGAATTCAGTAACATTCTTTCCTCCACATTGAAGACATCCTCAGTGTGAACAACAGGATATGAGTCATAACAACTGGCAGAAAAATCCTGTTATACTTAGTAAAAGATGCGGTCGCTTTTGATTTGATTTCAAAACTTCAAATTGCAGAAAGCTGAATAACGAGAGCGAGGACGGCTTCGCAGCGATTCGAGTTAAGTTTGAGTTAGTTTCCCACATGGCAGCACAACCTGTTAAAGCGATAAAGGGATATTAGTCAATCTCGTATGAGTTTTTTTTAAACCTTCAGGAGAGGAGTGAAACGGAGTTGAGGTTATTAAAGTCTCATTTGTTTCTCTTTGACGTAATTGCACACTCATGCAGCCGCTGTGTTCGAGCTTCCTTCAGGTTCTTATGAACACAACATATCAAAATGTCCATGATGCCGATGAGGAAAAATAGAAGTTGTCATACAGTATTGAGCTGTCAAGCCTTCAGTTTAGCAGATTACCTCTCCCGCCTGAGCTGAGACGATGCATCATGAGCAGTCTTTGGTATGAACGCGGCAGTCAGCTTGACAGGAACTTAAACAATTGCTCAGTAATGAGACAAACACACCTTGACAGCTCATGATGGAGAATAGTGAGTGTAATTGAGAGAACGCAGCCTAGTGAAACATTGAGATTTATCTCCAGGCAGTCAGGCCCCATTGAGGAAACAGAATTTTGTAGGTTAGACAAATGTATGGACCATAACAACTTCATCAGGATTTAATGCCATCTCTCACACACAGTGATTAAATATTTCCATAGCAGTAATGACACAATAGGAAAAGAAGCTGAAGAAGCGGGTCCTCATTGGGCGTAAAGAGTGAGTACTCGTGAGACCAATGACCAATTGAGGATAAAGCAGAAGCTGAGAGCAGAAGCACGGTGTGTGCGTAACAGCGGTGAACAGCCCAGTGACTATAATGTAGCAGGAGGCTAAAAGGACAGAGGAAACATTGAGGAGGTTTCTGATACACAAATTTACACAAATACACAGAGAACACAAACCCTATTATTATAACACAGGTAGAAAGACAGTACTCTGAGTGTTCAGAGCTGGTGTCAATGGCAGCAGCAGTCTACAGCTTAACACACATGTAATCAATAGATATATTGGTCATATATACTGTATATACTGGGTAGGGTTTCACCCCAAGTCCAGCACCCTGAGACTGTACAATAAGCAGAAGAAGGGAGGCTGAGAACTAGGGAGGGTCAGAGCCACTATCCAGTAAGAAACAAAGATCCAGTAGTACATCAGGAAGATGGCCCCAAGTGATGATCTGCTAAGTGAATACCTCAGACAGCAGAAACCCGATGAGGAGGAAGAACCATCATGGAAGGAGAAGCCCCTGCACCGCATGTATCACTGACATAGTGGTCCAAACCACCATCTGGAAGAGACTGGTCTGAATGACAGCACAGAGGCACTAATCATGGCAGCACAAGATCAATAGTGGCCTGGGGTCTACCACACCAGACAGGACCCCAGGCGCAGGCTGCACATGGAATGCCAGTGAACAGGAACATCTGTGGGCTGGAAGTTCCCAGGTCGAAATGCAAGACACCTCAGAAGGCGGTTCAGAATGAGCTCAAATCCTGTGGGACGTCCAGATCTAGACCGATGAAATGGGGAAGGCTAACCAACAGGACATCGTGGTGGTCGACAAACAGGCAGTCGAAAAAGGCAATTGCGGTAGATGTAGTGATCCCAAGTGGCAGCAACATCAAGAGGGAGGAACACAAGAAGCTCAAGCAATACCAAGGCCTGAAAGAGGAGCTAGAGAAGATGGGGCTGTCAGCTCCTAACTGGGAGAGTGACTCCAGCAGATTCCAGGAACAACATCTGAGATCTCTGATGAGGAACAGCTAAGATTCTGCAGGAGCCTCCAGGGAATCTTAGATTTTATATTTGCTTGTTTAATTTAGCGTTTTCAATTCACAGTCTTGTCTAAATCAACTTTGGTTTTTAACAAATAATACTATTCTAAAGATTTATTTTTTCATTGAACTACAATTTGAAACCAAAGAAGAAGAGATTTTGTTTTTGTAGCAGTAACCACAGCTGCAGCTTAGCCTAACCCTCTCATCCTGTCTCTATCTCTCTCTGACTTCCCACAGCCACTGAGACAAATTCTCTCTGTGGTTTCCCTCTCTCTCGCTGATGTTGCGAGCTGAACTTCAATTTGAGAGAAAACAGGATTAGAGTCTGGCCCGAGATATGGCTTTACCTTCTGGAGACATTACCATGCTAAACACCACTCGGTACAATCCTGTTGTCGGGATTCCCGGGGACTAACCGTGAGGTCCGAAACTTTGTATCACACGAGTGTGTGTGTGTGTCTGGGTGCACGTTGAAAAATGTGGGGATGGCTTGAAAACGATGATATTTGCTTGAGTTGCTTTGTGAGCCGCACGACGCGCCGCTTCTGCCTCAGTGATGTTCTTCTGACTCAAACTAACTGATTCATGTCTAACTGCAGGCCAAACAGGGAGGGGGACTGTGGGTAATGACGAGCACTTGGCTCCAAATAGAGGGTAAAGGTGAAACAACAGATCAAGGTCCAGGGAGCAGGAAGATGGAGGATGGAGGAGGAAATGAGCTGAATCGCATGACGTATTCGAGGCTTTTGAATCTGTTTTTTTCATTCTTTTTTTTTTAATCCTGCTGCCCTTCTCCTTTGCTTCTTTTCAGTCTGTTCAGTTTGCCGTGCTTTAATAAAGCTGAACCCAAATCTCTGAGGCAAACATTCAGTGTTCATAATGTATACAGTGAAATTTCTGACATTTTCACATCAAACCTCTCTCCCTCTATTCTGCTCTTTGCACAGGTTCACTCAAGGTCACTCGCGAGACACTGACTAAAAAGGATAAAACATATAACATTTTGCTGAATATCTGCTCTGCATCCCTGTGCTCGATGACTATCACGGGGTCTTGAGTGTGTCACGGCGTGTTTGTGTGCTCCGACCCGCTCTCTCTAGACCAACTCGCCTCGCAGTTCAAAGGGAAGATCAGGAACCCGCTGCGGTTGTCGAACATCTGCAGAATCCCTCGCCCTCTCAGCGCTCTGCTGCGAGACAGAAAACATCTCAGTTAGTGTTGTACACATGATAAAGCTCCACTTATCTTTCAACTGCAATGTGAACTTGACAATGTAAATGATAAATTAAATAAGTTGCGGTTTTGTTTACGGACCTGATGGTCTGTTGATGATGTCCAATTGTTCCACTGATGAGGCAATCGGTGGTTGAACGAGGACGGAGGAGAGGACGCCGTGATCCCTTGGTACAGACCCCCGTCTCTTACATCTTCATACACGTGGCTGTGAGAGTCCACAGGCTGGTGCGTGACATCTTGGAGAGCAACATGGAGAAACAATTTGAATAGAAGACGCCTTTCCTAATTGACTCAGACTAGGTCATATATGGACATGAAGTGTTTACTGCTTTGTTTACTCTGAGGTGTATTTGCGTCTCACCGCGCCTGTGTGTTTCCTCAGGGTGCGGACTGAGAGCTGGCATGTAGTCAACGGTGGGGTAATAATAATACTGGGAACTTTCCTGAAATGATTGAAACGGAGAAGATAGCATCAGATCAGCTTTGACCTTACGTAACTTCAGGTAAACAACAATTTCACATGTTTTACTCCAGAGCAGAGGGGTTAACAGTGAATTATTGGAGGGTCTGTTCACCCTAATTATTCTCTGACTCGCCTCTAAACGTGTACAACCATACAGATAGGTTTGATTTTTATTTGCCCTGCTTTAGCTAAATATCTCTGAGGTATGAGGGATGAATTTCTGCCTCTCCTCCAATTTGATAGAGGTGAATAGACTTTACAAATAGTCTATCAAGGACAATAGACTTGGACAGATGATAAAGTCCCTATAAAAATGGTAAACAGTGAAGTTAATAATATTCAGAGGATAGATTATATATGAAGATAGACGACGAGTCTCCACTTCTTCCCACTATCCAGAAATGAGTTCGGACATGGACGCTGCCATCTTGCGCTGATAACGTAATTTGGAGGCATGGTCACGACGTGCGGCCGATACACATGCTCGCAATTTATTAAATGACTAATTAAAACAACAGTAATCAGACAAATAAACAAGTGAACATATATCAGTGTGATAATGAGAGAAACTATCTTTGAGAAAAAGTTATTTGGCTCTGACTTTTAAGTTTGGTCCATGCCCCACTCACTATCATTAGATTAGGTATGAGAGAAAGCCTTTCTCTGTGGGGATGTGAGGTTTCATTATACCCCACCCTGACAGCAGCACAGCGCCGGCTGCTTTCTTTCACCTCGCTGATCGGCTTTCTTCAAGGTTCAAATCCTCGTTGGCCTTTTTAAAGTACAAAATGATAATTTCTCAGAGATCGATGCGTATTTTGAATGCTAATTGTGAAGTATTGATCTATGTTCCGACTCTGTGCACAGCTAAAGGTTTCATTAGTTTATATTTCCATTTTCCTTGTTATGGCTGAATTCTCAGCTTCCTCTTCTGCCAGATCCCCTTACCCTCTGCCGAACCTCCCCCCATTCTGTTTACTCAATCTTCTCTCTCCCAATTGCCTTTTTCTCTTTCCCTCATCCCAGTCTGTGCCTTTTCGTCCCGTTCTTACCGCTGCGTAACTCTCGTAGACGTTGCTGTCTGTTTCTGATCCAGACTCGATGAGGAGGGTGTGCTGGGCTGCGGCGTTGATCTTTTCTCTGCTCTCATACTTGTTGGAGTTGTTTATAGTTGACCGACTGGACCTACATGGAAAGATTTTGCCATCCATTTGATTGAAATTCCTTGATTTGATTCAATTCCAACTATTAATCCTCATTATGAAGTAACAGAGATTCAGCACACATTGAAATGTGTTACCTGCATACATTAAGTACTTAAAAGCAATGTGTTACATGGTATTTACACCTAATTAATGCAGGATTGTTTGATGACACTACGATAAATGGATATTGACAGAAGCTTGTTGTTTTGCCGGCCTGGCTGTTTTAGTAGCTGGGTCAGCCAGTGGATCAGGTCTCAGTCTTAAGTCTGTGGAGTGGATTGGATGTGTGTCTATTACTTCTACTGCAGGGCTTTAACTTACCCCTCCTCCTCATTCCTCTTCCCATCGGACGCACTCCCTCCTCCACCCCCTGCAGGAGGAACAGAAACAGGAGGAAAGAGACTCGGTGTTGGGAAATGAGAACTTGAAGAGAGGATCATCAGCATCGTCTCATAAGCGCCGAAATTGATCAGAGCAATAAAAGTGATGGAGAGCGAGAGTGAACGAAAGACAAGTATGTCGTGAAAAATCTTTGTAAAAACCAGAGGGCAGAGGAAGGTGAGGAATGAAAAATAACCGACTGAGAGGAAGAAGTTAAAAGTTGGACTAAAGAACAAGTGGAAAGCGACAGAATGAGAGGTAGAATAAGGGCATAAAACGAGCAAATGAGATAAAAGATGGGGACAAAATAGAGAAGTGAAAGCTCTGAGGGATGAATGTGGCAGGAGGTGGAAGCTTAGAGGATGAGCAGAAGGAGAGGCGACAGGATAAATGAATGGAAAGAGGGAAACGGGGAGATGAGGAGGGAGTGAGAGACTGAGCTGACGGTTGCATTGCGGTTCAGAGTAATCGCTCGAGAGTGTTGTTGAAGAGTCAGAAAATTATAAAGACAGGAAAACACTTGGATGAAAGATGAGATCCGTAGATAGCAAGGTCGTTACGGTTACCTGTCTGACCTCGCCTCTTTTTCCACCTGTGGCCAAAGAAGCAGCCCAGTGAGTTCAACACCAGCAGGACTCCAGACACCACTGTAAACACCACGGTCAGATACACTGGAAGCTCTCCTGCACCTATAGCTCACAAAAACATCAGAGACATTAGCTCAATGCATAAGAATGAAAGTCATATGGAAATGCTGGGAGATAAAACCTGACAGAAGTGAGACAGGCCCAACCGCTCTCTCAATTGTCTTTATTGATTAAACCTAGCAGCGGGTAGAAAGTATGGGTGGGCGCCATGACAACCGTTACTCCGGGAGAGCAAACATTAACAGCCTTGGAGGTGCATACATTAACATGATTTAGCCAAATGAAGCTAGCTGCTGTGCAAACAGCAATTTCCAGCTAGCCTTAAGAGCTTGATTCAGAGAGTTGTGATAAAAGACTTACTCCGTGAGACTGAGTCATCGTCTGCTGGGATTTCCTCCACTTCTGGCCTCTCTATGACGACAGAACAAGCATGAATAACACTTACAAGCCACCACTTCTAAACTCAACAAGCTGATGATAGATTTATTCTATACTATTAGATACTGGACAGTAAAGTCCTCTCAGTGTCGAGCTGGGGGTTAGTCTAAACTGACCCTTGGTGGTGATGGTCAGTACTGCATTGTTGTCAGCATAGCCACTCTCCCCCATTGCATTGAGGGCATTGACAGAGAAGTTGTAGGTGGTAGCCGGCTGCAGGTCGGTGACAGTGAAGGTCGTCGCTCTGGGAGGAAAGACGTCCACGTAGAGGAAACTGACGGACTGATCCCAGTGGTATCTGTCGACAAAGAGACACTGTCAGGGACAATTCTCCAACTGTGAAAGGGTTTTAACAAGTTGAATTTAAGACTTTTAAAGACCTTAATGGATCAGATTTAAGACCTATGTCAAGAATGTGAGATATGAAGGAAGATCAGGATTTTTTATGCTTCCCCATAATTGAAGATAAGGTGACATAGAAGTAGAGAAAATGAATACCGGCAGAGACAGCAGGTATCCAACAATCCAAGCTGAGTGTACTGAAGTATTTGTAGACTCAGTTACCAGTTCGTTGTTTGTCTTGTTTGTAGTTTAATTACAGCGTTCTGATTTCAGTATCATTAATAAACAACTACAACACAGATTAAAACGTCAGATTATAAACTATGCATGCCGCCAAAACACTTCTCTAAAAGAAACAAACAAAATATAAGCGTTAAATGTACATTAACATACTTATGACCTATCTAAACATATTTAAGAACTAGAACATAACATTTTAACATATCTAAGACTTTTCTAGGCCTAAATTCAGGTGATTAAATTTGACATTTTTAAGACCTCGCAAAAAAAACGCTGTTTTATTCGTTCACCCAAATCTTCCCTTGACATCTTACCTTACACGAAATCTTTGCCGCAAGCCTCCATTGAAGCCGGGGATCCACTCCACAGTGACAGAGTTGTGGGTAACACTGACTTGGCGAAATGACGAGGGAGGATCTGGGTGACCTTGGTGAGGGTGAAAAAAAAAAGGAAAGTAGAAAAAGCAAATGTGCTCTTGATTTTGTGACAGAGTGGAACACCTTCACTCGACGGGTGGCTGTTTGAAAAGGTTTAAGGCGCTGAGGAATTGAGGTGTGTGCCATGAGATAGTCGAGTGATTATATCCGCTGTCGTTGAAATAACACATGGGGGCTCTGCTGGCCTACCGGCCTGTGACGCCCCTGCAGCTTCTCACTTCTCTGCTTTTGGAGACGT